>NC_056042.1:7434119-7484960 GCF_004379255.2 Salvia splendens
TAATTTGCAGCCGCATTTTGTGGAGCGCGATCTTGGTTGGTAGGAGAGGAAAGGGGGAGGAGAACGATTTATCTTGCAGTTGTTGATTGTATTGTCTTTGTGCTGGCAAGAATGATAAGCAATTCCGATAAAATTACTTCTGCATTCGTCGTTGCAAATGATGATTTTTTATTCAACTTTTTCTGAAAAGAATAAAGATTGAATTATTTTAAATTTGATTTTCCCAAAATACGACTGCTTTGATCAAGTCAAGATCGAATTTTATAATTCAAATGTTCTCTAATTGGTTCGAATTCACTTATCTTCTAATCAAGATTCATAAACTTACATGATGCAGAATTCGCATCCAGTTTTTCTGATTCAATGATTCAATCACTCCCTCCTCTCCATCATCTCATTTAAAATTACCACTTTCTTGAATAACATACTCTAATTTAGATGAAAATATTGAGTGTAGTAAAATACAAATATCAAATCTGGAAATCCAGCTCTAAAGCGTCTTCAATTTTGAGGCATCAATGAATTTGAGGCACCTACTTCGTTCTTGTGTAGCTTACAGATAGATAATAGTAATCACTGCTGTAGACAGTTCCTCAAACTTTTCAAAAAAAATCAGTATTTTAATTTGAATATCTAAAAATTATAAATTATGCTAACTGTGGAAAATAGGATCCATAAGAAAAGAGAGATCCTCCCCCTCCATGTGAGGAGTAAGGTTGTCCAAGGTGGTATACACAGCTTGTGATGCAATATGTGATGTATCAAAGACAAGAAAGTGATGGAATTCCCCATCAGACTCAATCCAACTACATCCAGGAGCCTTCTCCACTCCACCTTCCTTCATCCTCCTCCTCCTCCTCCTCCTCCTCCTCACACCACCTGCCCCTTCTCCATCACCACTTCTCCCATACAAATTCGCCAACGCATCATATCTCCCACCACGATACAGCTGCAGCTCAATCACCCGATCCCCGACATATCTCCCCATCTCCACATCCCCATGAATCACACACGCTCCGAGCAGAGCACCCCACACCTCCTCACTCTCCTCCGCCATCCCCTCCACCGTCTCCCTCAACCGCCCCGCCCGCCCAAGCATATCGACCATGCACCCGTAGTGATCAACACCAGGCCGCACCCCATAGTCGCGCTCCATCGCTTCAAACACCTCTCTCCCCTCCGACACAAGCCCCCCGTGAGAGCAAGCGCTCAGCACCGCGATAAATGTGACCTCGTTAGGTCTCACCCCGCTGCTTAACATCTCAGAGAAGAGACTCAGGGCGTCCATGGCGTCCCCGTTCATTGCCACCCCGTGTATCAAGGCCGTCCATGGGTACACGTCCTTCACGCATGTCATCTCAAAGACACGAAACGCCTCCTCCACGCACCCGTACTTTGCGTACATGTCGATCAGAGCAGTCCCGAGCACTGAGGTTAGCTCCAGTTTCCGCGTGCCTATGTAGCTCTCGAGCCACATTCCCTTCTCCAATGAGCCCAGATGAGCAGAAGCTTTGAGCGCGGTTGCTAATGTAGCTTCGTTAGGTTCGACCTTTTCAAGCAGCATTGCATCGAAAAGAAGCAACACATCCTTAAATTTATTCAACTGCACGAAGCCAGCTAGCAAAGCATTCCAAGAAACAGAGTTTCTGTAAGGCATATCAAGAAAAGCTCTCATTGCATCGTCACAGCAACCGCATTTCAAATACATGTTAACACGAGCTGTGGAGACATAAACATCTCGCACCACTCTCCCCGATTCGACATAAAACCCGTGTATCCACCGCCCCAGCCAAACGCAGCACAATATTCCGGCTGCAGAAAAGGCACTGACAACTGCTACCTCATCCACCGCGACACCCGACGCTCTCATCTCTAGAAAGAGGTTCAGAGCTTCTCGAGCTCGACCAGTCCTAACATACCCATCCATCAACGCTGTGTAACCGACGACATCTCGCTGCGGCATTTCGTCGAACACTTTGCGAGCACTCTCGATGAACCCACATTTCGCAGAGACGCTTAGCAAAGTGTTGAGGAAGAAGTGATCAGAGGCGAAACCGAACTTGCTCGAGTGCGCGAAGATCTGGAAAGGGATGTGGGTTTTGGACTTGAGGAGGAGAGGGAAGGTGTGCTTGTTGGGGGAGACGCCCTCGCGGTGCATCTTAGCGTAGATGAGAATGGCGGTGTTTGGGTCGGAGGTGAAGGCTCTGAAGAGGGCGTTGTAGGTGGAGACATCGGGGCGGCGAATCTGGTTGAGGATGGAGAGGACGTAGGCGCGGGGGAAGGAAGAGGATGGAGAGGACGTAGGCGCGGGGGAAGGAAGGGAGGGATATGCAGTGAAGGAGGAGAGGTGTGACGAGTGAAGAGTGGTCGGAGAAGCCGGAGACGATGAGGAGAGAGTGGATTTGCGGCAGTTTGAAGAATTCCGGCGAGGAATTGTTTCCTCTGGGAAGGAATTTCTGCGACAAGTAACGCACTGCAAAATTCAAATTCTTGAAATTGAGGGCAGCCAGCATTGAACCCAAAATATTGCAGCGGCATGCCTTCTCATATCTATTCGGTTTAGAGCATCCACCGTAAGAATAGCTGACCATAGTCCAGCCATAGTCTATCCACAAACTCTTCCTGCCACATCATCAGCATTAAAAATCATTCTGCCACATTAGAGCATCCACAATGGCGCCTAGCGCACCGCCTAGCCGAGCGCCGGCGCTAGGCGAACCATTGGAGGATCCGAAAACCGCCGAGCGGTTTTCCGGATATCAATTTCGCCTAGCGCTAGGCGGTCAAAAACCGCTGGGCGATCCGCTCGGCTCCATTGCAGCGTCCGGATCGCCCAGCGCATAGCCCAGCGGATTTTTTATTTTTTATTTTTTATATTTAAAACACTATATATACACGATTTGCACTTCATTTCATTCGCACCACTTGTATTAACGAGTACTCTCTCTATCTTAATTTCTGTACAAGATCAACACCGAGAAATGGATCTGAACACGAGCCTAGTTCAGGGACGAGCGGTTCTCAAACTCCCCCAATCCCCGTTGGAGGCGGATGGAATCAGATGCCCGGGTACTACAACATGTACCCGTGGCAGCAGATGCTACCCGAGATGCCGACCGGAGGGAGTCCGCCGGGGGGGTTCCCGGCGATGCGGGGTTGGGCACCCAATATGCAGATGATGCCGGGGTGGGTACCCAATATGCAGATGATACCCGGGGGAGGTTCGGCGACGCAGGGGACGCCGGAGGGGGCGTACCGGCGACGCAGGTGACGCGGGGGGACGTCTATCGCCCCAGTTTTGATTTTTTGACTGCTTCATCGCACACATCGACCCCAACGGATGCGCAGTTCACGCTGAGCGGTTTTGAAGATGTCCGGAGAAGGTGGACGGACGAGGAGAATGTTGCGCTGTCAAAGGCGTGGGTGAGTGTTTGCGACGATCATCATGTTTCTAATAACCAGAGGATCGTCAACGTGTGGGGCAAGGTAGCAGCAGCCTACCGGCTATTTTTCCCGGAGGGGAGGCCACACAACGGGGAGGATTGCCGGAAGGCGTGGAACCGAATCAGGGCTGTCGTCTCCCGATTTTCGGGTTTGTACGCCAACGCCCTCCGCATGCAGAGTAGTGGCCAAACGGAGCACGACTGCAGGAGAATAGCGGAGAAAGCCTTCCCCCAGCCCGGGTTATATAAGGACTTCACCTACTGGAACTGCTATCTTGTGCTGAACGACTCCGAGAAATTCCGAGTAGGTGTCAACGCTGGCTGGCCGAGAGCAACGATGAACTATATCGGGGATTACAGCGGCAGCAGCGGTGGTTTCCAACGACCTCCCCGAGACGGACCAGGTGCTCCCCAACCTCGTTCGTCGTCGGCGCCGACCTCGCCCCGCTGGGCAAAAGCGGGCGCAACGGGAGGCGAGGGGGTCGCCGGGGTTTCCCAGGAGGTCAGTCGGCATCCCCCCTTGACCGCCAGTCTACAGAGGATCTCAAGTACTTCGCGCGTCAACAAACGCGCCAGATGATGGTGAAGACGTTAGCCGAATGGCGAGCGGCGACGGACCCCAGGAGAAGAGATTTCTCTTCACATTGCTCGAGAGCATGAATGACGATCTGCGTGGAGGCGGCAGCGGCGGTGGCAGCGGAGGCGGCGGTGACAGTGGCGACAGAGGCGGCGGCGACGGCGACGACGGAGGCGAGGGAGCCGGCGAGTGATTTTTTAAGTAATGTACTTTTTCGATTTTGAATGTAATTTTTTATTAATGTACTTTTTTAAAATTTTGTACTTTTTTTTAATTTATTGTACTTTTTTTTAAATTTAAAATAGTATTATTAATGTTTCCCGTATATATCTCGTAAATTAAATTCCGTATATTTTGTTATTAGTGATGTGGCTATTGATGTGGCTGGGCTATTTATGATGTGGCTAGGCTATGGCTGGGCTATTTATGATGTGGCAGGAGGATTTTTAGTATTGATGATGTGGCAGGAGGAGTTTGTGGCTAGGCTATGGCTGGGCTATTCCTATTGTGGATGCTCTCATCAAAACAAGCAAATAGCCCAGCAATAGCCTAGCCACATCACTCAAAATTATATAAAACAAATAATTAACAATCACACAAAATACGGAATTAAATTTACGACACAGATACGGGAAAATTCAATTATATTATTAAAATTAAAAAGTACATTAATTAAAAAAATTAATTTAAAAAAAAGTACATTAATTAAAAAAAATGCTCCGTCTCACTCCTCGTCGCCTTTGTCGCCGCCGCCTCCGTCGCCGGTGCAAATGAAAATGACGTGCAAATCGCGTATAGGGCTGTCAAAATCGGGTACCCGCGGGTACCCGACCGGAAATATTCGGGTACCCGATCCTGAAAATCCCAAAATTTGCTACCCGATACCCGATACCCGATCCGAAAATGATTTCGGGTACCCGGATACCCGATTCGGGTATCCAGTCCCAAAAAATCGGGTACCCGATCCCGATTAATTTTTTTTTTATTTTTTTTCATATATTTCCAAGTTCAAACTTGTTAAATACTTACAAATTCCAAATTCAATAAGTTCCTAATCCTAATAACAACACAACATTCAAAGTTATAATTTTCCAATCACAATTCACAAGTTATAACAATATAAGTAATAAAGCAATGTACCTAAAATCACGCACATTGGCCTTATTTAGCATTTCCTTCAAATTTTAAATTTGATTCCAAAAGTAATAAATTTATTTAATTTATCTCTTGTAGTGAATTTTCCATCAATTGAGGAAAATACTAGTGGGAAATTCACTTCTAAACTAAGTTCATAGTATTTGAGACCAATTTATAGTGAAAAATATCATGTTTTGGCCAAGTGTTATAATTTCAAGTACTCTAATATCCCAAAACATATATGTGATTTTTGACTACAACATTTTGATGGGATGGGAATACAACAGCAACAACAACAGCCGTGGTTTGCGAATTTGCTACAAATGCTGAAGCCAAGGTTTCTGGTTTAGGGCACATGTCATTTTAGATTCTTGTATTTCAGAATCATTTGTGCCAATAATACTTCTACAATTTTCTGAATTATCACAAATCAACAAAATTGTATCAAATCGAACCAGAGTTCGGATCCAAACACAAATTCAAAACCCACGTTAAACCCCAAAAATCCCAATTCCGCAACCCAATAAAAATCCAAAACCATTATCAAAGATCCAATCTTTGACATCGCTCCCAACCAAAAATAAATTGCAAATTAAATAATTGATAAACTGCAAATTAAATAAAACATTAGTAAAATAATATAAAATTTTTGAGTTTTCGGGTATTACCCGATCGGGTATCGGGTAACCCGATACCCGAAAATCCCAATAACCCAATACCCGATCCCGACCCGAAACTCAATTTTTCAGGTATCGGGTATCCAATTACCCGATTTTTTCGGGTTCGGGTATCGGGTATCCAATACCCAATATCCATTTTGACAGCCATAATCGTGTATATATAGTGCTTCGAAAATTAAATAAATAAAAAAAAATCCGTTCGCCGATCCGGAGCCTGCAATGCGGCCAGCGCATCGGCGAGCGCATCGGCCAGCGCTCGGAAATCGGCGTGCGCTCGCCGATTTTTTTGCCGAAATTCGGCTAGCCGGTTACAATGGTTTGGCGAGCGGACCGGCTAGCGCCGGGGATCGGCTAGCCGGTCCGCTCGCCGCCAATGTGGATGCTCTTAGGGCATCCACAGTGGTGTGGATGTTCCGACGGACATCCCCGCAGACATCCCAAAAACACTTCCTGTCACGTCATAAAGACTTCCCACTGCACTGCCACGGCATAAGGACATCCCACTACACAGTGGCGGACATCCTCAAGGATATTCCGACGGACTTCCCACAATAATAAAAATTCACAAATTCACCAAATTAAACAATTTATGGAATTAAAATTTCGACACAAATACGGAGAAATTGCAACCACTTTATTTAAAAAAACATACATAGTACAAAAAAAACATACATAATTATTAAAAAAAATTACATAGTTAAAAAAAACCGCCGTCTCACTCCTCGGATTCCCCGCCGCCAGTACCCTCGTCGTCCCTGTCGGTAGTCCCCTCGTCGCCACTCTCCGCCATGTCTCCCAACCCCAAATTGCGCCGCATACTGTTATTGATATCCTTCAGCGATGACCTGTAATGACGATCGGTCGATGTTCGCCATTCAACCATTGCACGTAACAGGGTTTCATGTTGCGCGACGCGGGCGAGTGATGGGAGCTCGGGATCGTTTTGGGTAGGAGCTTCCGATTGGGCCTCGGCGGACCCGTTGACGCTTCCACTCGTCATCCGCGCGATGAAGGTTTCAGGAACTCTGCCTCGGCGGGGGGAGTTCGTGGGAACCAGCACTGCTACTGTACTCCCCGGAGGCGCTGATCTTCGTCCGCTTTGGCCAGCCAGATTCAACGCCCGCAGTAAACTTGGCCGAAGTCTGCACCACAAGATACACATCCCAATATTTGAATTCCCCGAAGCCCGCCGCAACGTCTTTGAACTGATGGTGAGACAGAAGCTTCACATCCTCGGCAGACATGCCGCTGGTTGCCGAGCGGAGGTTGTTTGAGTAAATGTCGGTGAATTGGTTGAGCTGCCTCTTCAGTCGCTCCCACTGTTTCCGGCATTGCTCTCTGTTGTGAGGCTTCCCCCTTGGCGGTTTGAAATGGAGGTAGCTTTGGCTAATGCGCCACCACATCTTGTCGATATGCTGGTTAGCCCCGATATATGGATCCTCCACTATACTGATCCACGCCTTCGCAAGCGCGATGCACTCCTCTGTGCTCCAGACGGTCCTCTTTTTCCTGCTGGATCCCTCCCCCCTCAGCGGCCCCCGCCTCACCATCGTACCCCGCCGCAGGCGAGGTAGTGCCCCGTCCCATGCCCCTCCCTCTCCCTGTCGCCGTTGGTGCGTCTGTGGGAGAATCTCGGATCAGAGATAGCCCCAACTCCTCCATCGAGAACGTCTCGATGCCGTGAACTGAGTCTCGAGAGGAGTACTCGGGGGATTGTCCGTCGACAGTATAGACATTGTCCACCGGTGATTGGGGGACCCCCTGCCTACTCCCCCGCAGCGACATGTGAGCCCTGCATCATCATCCCAGGCATCTGGGGCGGCATCATCCCCAGCATTGAGGTCATTCCGGCACTCACCCCGGACATTTGGGGCATTTGGGGCATCATCCCATACCAAGGCGGGTACATGTTGTAGTACTCGGGCATCATCCCCGCCGTCGTTTGGGGTTGGGGCATCATCCCTCCATTCCAGACATCGTGGCGGACATTAGGGTACTTCCGCCAACGGGAAAGAACGGTCCATGTGACTCGCTCGTGGCGGGGGAATCACTATCATGGTGCTTCATTTATATTCGAAAGAAAAGTATTTAGAGAGAGAGATACTCGTTAATACAAGTGGGGCGAATGAAATGAAATTCACGGAGCCGTATTTATAGAATTTTTGAAAAAAAATACTAAAATAATCCGGACGTCCGCGCGGATGTCTGCAAGGACGTCGCCACGAACGTCCCGGGAACGCCGCGGAACTCTGGTGTCCGCAACGAACGTTCGTATCTGCGTCACCTTTGCACAATGGCAGACGTCCGTCCGGCGTGCCGGAGTTCCGCGAGGGATGTCAGCCATTGCGCAGCGGTGACGCGGATACCGACGTCCGCTTCAAAAATTCTATAAATACTGCTCGTTAAACTTTATTTCATTCGCACCACTTGTATTAACGAGTATCTATCTCTCTACGTTTCTTTTATATATCCATAATAACTGGTAGTGGTAGTGGCTTTGGTGCGGGCGGTAGCGGTGCGGGTGGTAGTGGTGGGGGGTACGATGACATAATGAGGCGAATTCATGCACGTGTGCGGGAGGTAGTGGAGAGGGAGATACAGGCGGCCTTGGCGCCGGCGGTACCTCGGCCCATCCATCGTCGATCTATAGTACCACGGGACCACCTCGCTGCACACCGTCGGTTGTACGAGGATTACTTCGCTCCGGAACCACGATTTGGGGAGAACATGTTCCGATGACGTTTTAGGATGCACCGTCCGCTCTTTATGCGTATCGTGGGTGCTTTAGAGCGTCGATACGAGTATTTCAAGGTGCGAGAGGATGCGGCTGGTAAATCCGGCCACACTCCGATTCAGAAGTGCACTGCCGCAATCAGACAGCTGGCATACGGAGGCGCGGTTGACATGTTCGATGAGTACCTCCACATCGGCGAGACAACTGCCCGCGATTGCCTAAAGTATTTTTGTCAGGGCGTTAGGGAGATATTCAGGGATATGTATCTTCTGAAGCCTAACCCCGAAGATTGTCAGGCTCTGCTGGATAAGCACGGGACTCAACACGGGTTTCCGGGGATGCTAGGCAGCATAGATTGTATGCATTGGGAGTGGAAGAACTGCCCCGCTGCCTGGAAAGGGGTGTACACTACGGGTTTCAAGGGCAAGAATCCCACGATGATCCTTGAAGCGGTAGCTGACTACCGGTTGTGGATTTGGCATGCCTATTTTGGAGTAGCCGGGTCGAACAACGACATCAACGTCCTCCAGTCGTCGCCCCTTTTCAACGACCAGTGCATGGGCATCAGTCCGGCCGTCAATTTCGTCGCCAACGGCAACCAGCACAACTTGGGCTATTATTTGGCTGATGGGATGTACCCTATGTGGCCCGTCTTTGTGAAGACGATCAGATGCCCAACAGAAGAAAAGAAGGTATATTTTGCGGGTCGTCAGGAGGCAGCGCGCAAGGATGTGGAGCGGGCATTTGGTGTGCTCCAGGCTCGATGGGCGGCAGTGAAGGGTCTATCACGGCTGTGGTATGCTGACAGCATCGTCGATATGATGTACGCATGTATTATCATGCATAACATGATTGTCGAAGATGAAGGTCCAGCACTGACGGATTGGGCCAATGATGATGCTGATGCTGATGATGCGGGTCCAAGCCACGACGTGGCCACCGGCAATGTACGTATGGGGATACTCCATGACGAGGTCGAGCGAGTCCGTGCATTTGCCGACATGCGCCAAAAACAAGCTCATATTCGACTCCAGAACGATATAATTGAAGAAGTATGGCAGCAGATGGGTCGTCGTTGATGGAATTTGTATTTATTGAAGTGTACTTTTTTTGTTTTTTTTTTTGTTGAAATGTACCTTTCTTTTTTTATTTAATGAAATTTTTATTCCGTAATCGTGGCGAAATTTTAATTCCGTAAATTGTTTAATTTGGTGAATTTGTGATTTTTTATTATTGTGGGAAGGCTGTCGGGATGTCCTTGGGGATGTCCGCCACTGTGCAGTGGGAAGTCCTTATGACGTGGCAATGCAGTGGGAAATCCTTATGACGTGGCAGAAGGTGTTTTGGGATGTCCGCCGGACATCCGCACCACTGTGGATGCTCTTAGGGTCATTTGACATGTTGTATTTTTTGGGGCTATAAATTTTGAACTATAACTCTGTCAAATTGTTGGACTAATCAGACTAATATGTGAATTTTGGATTGAATTGATATCCCTAAAATCGTAGCATATAAACTACATACATTACAGGTATGATCGGTTTGACAGACAAATAATAGTGAGATATAATATGATATAGGGGTGCATTATATTGATAACTCCCTCTTAAATTGCTAACTACAACTAAATGATAAACATTGGATCATTAAATTAAAGCATAAGATCATTCAACCACGAGTATCAATGCAGTGTAAAAAATACCAATTAGGAATATCAGTGTCAATTAACAACAAATTAGTTAAAACTAACTTTTTAAAAAAATATCAAAACTTTAAATGATTATTACTAATTTAAATTATTTTTTTACACAACATATATCAATTTAAAGATAATTTTATAAGAATTCTATCGAGATCTCACTTGCATATGTTCTGATGTCAAAATTTGATTTTTTTTTAATTTTCATATTTTTACGTATTAGTTTAATATAAATGTAGGTATCAAAATATGTCAATATAATATACTATATACAATGTCAATGCAAAATTGTGTTGACATATTCAAGGAATCACATTGATATTTTTAATATACTATATTGACACTTTATCTAAATCCCTAAATTTGGTCATTCTTCTAATCTATTTAAATTAAATAATAATAAAAGAACAATTTATAGACCACTGATCTCTGGAAATCCTATAAACTTAAATTAGTTGTAGTTAGCAATTAAGAGACGAGTTAGCAATGATCACACCCAATACTAAGATATAATAAGTTTGTTTCAATAATTAAATTAGTTATAGAGAGATTGGTTAAACATGAGATAGAATCTAATCTTAATATTATGAAGGTATGATCAAAATATATTATCACTAGAGAGCTTTTGAGTAAATGCATTTGAATAAAAAATATAATTAGTCCCGTAATATAATCAATCCACCATTTAGAAAACGCAACACTCAAATTACACAATAACATTTAACATTTTATATTTAGAGCATCCGCAATGGGCGGACGATGGCACGCCCGATGGCGCCCTAGGGTTTAGGGTTTCATACACTGTTTCATTTGAGTGGTCTGATGTGTCTCGCTATTTTCTGTCGACATGAAGAGAATCAGCACCAAAGTAGCCTTAATGACCACCAAATTCCATTCCTAAAACATAGAGTATATTAAAATAGAATAACACATTCTGTGTCCCGTAAAATTAGTTTTTTTGTCCATCCCAACAAATGAATCCTCTTCTATTTTTTGGTAAGTATTTCTCTCTTCTCGATTGATATTTTTCTATAGTATCTCATTCTTTACTAATTTTGCTTTAAAATTTGTGTCAATAATGTCCCTATTTTTATATACTCCTATCAAGTATTTTTCTTTTCTTCACTCCCTTTCCTTAGAGCATCCACAACGGCGAGCAGGACGACGTCCGTCCGTGCCAGCGGAACGGAGACGCTGTCCGCCGCTGCGCTTGCGCCGCTGGCACGGCGCTGCTCGATGCATCGAGCACGTCCGTGTCAACGAGCAGGCGACGTGGCAGCGTGTGATTGGCCAACGGCATAGCCGTTGGCAATTTATTTTTTTTTAAAAAAATCAGATTTTAATTAAAAAAAATCGATTAAAAATAAAAAAAATATTTTCCCACTTTTCAAAAAATTATATCCATTTTCTACCCACTTTTAATTTATTTTTCAATTTTTTCCCAAAAAATACACATTTTCATCTATAAATACCCCCACTTCCATACAAAAAATTCACACCACACTACACAATTATCATCCAAATTCTCTCATTTCCATTCTCAATTCTCATCCAATCTTTCATTCACTCTTACTCTTACAACAAAACAATGTCCGGCCACGGCGATCACCCCCCGGGCTCCCACGGTTGGAACCCCGATTGGTTCGGTTCACAACCGTTTCCTAGTCCGGAAACGGAATATTCGGCCCCTCCTTAAACCCAAGGTTCGGAAGTTCCGGGTGGCTACCGGCCTTACCCGATCGACGACCAAGATGCCCCCGAAGGGCAATACGGGTGGACACCCGAGCCTAGAGCGAGGTCGAGCGGCCCCTCACAAACTCAGACTCCTCCTACTCGCGGTGTCCGCACACCGTACACTCCGGCGGAGATGGAGCAATTGTTCAAAGCATTCTTGTCAATCTCCGAAGATCCGGAGATTGTCACGAACCAATCTGGCGATCATTATTGGTGGCGCATCTGTCGCCGGTACAATGAAAACCGGCCGGCTGGAACAATCGAGTGCAACGAGAGTATGGTGCGCAACGCCATATACAGAGCCAACGAAGAAATCCAAAAGTTCCAGGGGTATTACCTCCAGGAAGAGCGTCCGGAGCGAGGTCGACATCATCAGTTCCGCCTTATTGACCTACCAATCCATGAACTACAAGCCGTTCAAGTACCTCAACATTTGGCAGGAGACGCGGTTGCATCTGAAGTATAGGGGAGACGTAACATCCTCCTCTAGCGGCTCCTCCAAAAGGTCAAGGTCAGTATCTCTATCCGACGCCAGCTCCGAAGAAGTGGCTAGCCAACTTGCCGGAGCTAACATGGGTAGCCCGACGCCGGCCAGAGCGGTTCCCAACGCCGACCGCAAGGAAGGAAGAAGGCGGCAGACAACCGCCGTCGCGCCGCGACTCCATCTGCCCCCGATCCCGAACCCGCTCCCTATGTGCCACCTCAACCCCCCACCAACTCGTTGTGGGGGGTTTTGGCCCAACTGAATTTGGCCGATAGGTCAAATATGACCCCCGAGCAACTTCGATCGCATGTGGTGATGATACGGGGTCTCCAAAGAACGTTGGGGGTATTGCCGGATGATGATTAGTCTTCACCGGGAGCATTTTTACGCTTAAATTGGTGTAATTTTTATTTTTTAGGATTTTAATTATGTAATTTTATTTTTTAGGAATTTAATTATGTAATTTTTAATTTTATTGTAATTTGTAATATTATTCCGGGTATTTTTAATGAATTTTAATTTTATGGAAATATTTTTATTTAAATTGAATAATAGAATGGTGGGACCCTTGTGCTCGTCCTTGCGGAAGAACACGGATATGAGTGTTGTGCTCTTGCCTAAGAGCAGTCAGAAAAAATGGGGCCGGGCCCACATCCGTGCTCACTGGCAAGAGGACGAATGTGGATGCTCTTAGTTCTTTTACAACTTCTATTTAGAAAATAAATTCTCAACAAGCAACACCCGATCTCAAGATTAAAGGAGCTAATAGAATCATATCAAGTAATTATTTTTTACATAGAAATTTGAGGAACTAAATTTTGACCATCAATTTTTAACGGTTCCATCAAAACTTGATAAAAGAAACGGAATAAATCAATAAAAAATATAAACACAAAGCTAGAATAATATTAGTTACGATTAGCTCTTTTAATCTAATCAATATATCCCTCATATGTCAGCGATCACCATTCCCTTCCCACTAAAAAGATAGTGATAATGAATGGTAAAATTAGTTCCTAAAACTTTATCCACAGAATCTTTTACTGCTAATCAACACTGATTAAAGTGGGTGCAGAATTCAGATAGTTGTCATTTTTTTGACAAAAAGTTCAATGAAAGGGACTGGAATATCAACTTTGGGCCCCTTCCACTAAGTTTTAGTCAAAATCGTGCAATTTTATAGCAAAAAACGAAATTCTTATACATTGGATTGCCATATAATTTAAACAGAGGATTTCATTTTATATGACACACATTGAATTCAACCCTAATTAATTCAAATTATTCTTTTTTATTTCGATTTATACAAAATTATGCGGTCATAATAACGTGGCCGCCCACACAAACATTTAATAGATAAATCTAGCATATTCTACATTTAAATTATATTTTACAAATAAAATTTGAAAAGTTAAAAAAAGGCTTTTATGTGGACAACTCCATTGTGTTGTTTAGCATCACTCTATCGTTTAATTGCAGTGTGGTTAATAAATTATAGTCGAAGATGAATAAATTTTACTCCTAATTACATTTTCAATGAAGCTTAATTAAAACTGCATGACCCCAATATTGTCAATATTTATGTAGTATGATAAATTTCTCTATCAATGAGTTAAGTATTTTTATTAACAAAATTTTAAATTTTTTTCTATTTTATAGTCTTATATTAAAACTCGTATTGTTTTATCAAAACTAATTTTCATATGCGGAGTCACGGAGAGTATTTAATACAGAATAAATATCCATCCGTGAATAAAAGACACGTTTTGGGTTTAGGGAGTACTTTAATTACTTATTGCGGCAGCATCATAGCTTATTATGCCTGACAAATATCATTAATAAATATATACATGTTCCTGCAACAAGAAAAACATGAAACAGTTGAAAATTGTGGATTCATGTTAGATTTTGGAAGTGAATGAACCATCTTTCTTGAAAAGCAAATTGACAAGATGTAAACTGATGGAGATCACACCTCAAGATCTTCTTTCCCATTTGCTACACTTGTTTATTGAAGCACTGCCCCACATTTCTTTAAACAATAGCAAGTTGGGATTTGACATGTTGTTCTACGCCTCTGTATATTGTATGTTAGAGAATGAGAGAGTGATGAATGAGATGAGATGAGATGCCAACTATCATTTCCAAGAAGAATTGGATGCCTAAACTGTGGCAACCATTTATCTGTCTCCTCCTCCACTTGTAGATGCTGCTTCCTACTATACTCTATAGTGCTGTGGCTGTGGTGGCTATTATTTCGATCAAAATTCATCACAACAAAATATACTCTGGGGCCATGTGAGACTATAAAATTCTTAAAGATTTAGTCCTAGCTATCCTCTTTTATTGATTGTTCATCATACACACACATATAAACATCACTTCTTCTTAACTCTGCACATCATATTGATATATTATTCTTGAAAAGCAAGAGGATATGCATTAAAATAATGTGAAAAACTCTTATATAACAGTAGAGAGGAAGAGGAGCTTGATCGATCTCCATCGATAATGAAGAGGGTGGCAGAATGGTACCCGGTCATCGCGATGGTAGCCATTGACACGGCCTTTGCTGTCAGCAACATTCTTCTCAAGAAGGTCGTTAACGATGGGATTGATCATTTGGTGTTCATCACCTATCGCCAGTCCGTTTCTGCCATCTTTTTATTCCCTTTGGCTTACTTCTTGGAAAGGTACTTAAATTGTTGTATGTTTATTCTATTAGTCATAACTTAAGTTGTGGTGATTGAGTTTTAAGTTGCAGGGGAAGTAGGCCTAAGCTCACATTCAGCATATTATGCAACTTGTTCATGAGTGCAGTGATAGGGTAAGCAATTAATTACTTGAAAAATGATAATTTGTTTTCATGGTTTGATAAAGATGGATTTTTGTGTAGGGCATCCGTGACACAATATCTGTTCCTCCTCGGCATAGAATATACGTCTGCGACTTCTCATGCGCCTTCCTCAACTTGGTTCCGGTCTTGACATTTATCATGGCCTTGCCTTTCGGTCGGTGTTCAAATTCCTCCGTTTATACAAGCGTTTGCATTTTGTGTTTCTTGATTTCTTTGTGAGTAGTGGGTTGTGTTGTGTGTGTAGTTGGAGAGGGTGAGCATAAAATGCAGCAGCGGGAGAGGCAAGGTGGTGGGCGCACTAGTGTGCGTTGGTGGCGCGGTCTTACTGACCGTCTACAAAGGGGTACCGTTGTTCCACTTCCCAGTCGTAGCTCAGCCAATGGAACGACATGTGTTGGTGCATCCGGGCGTTGGGAGGGAGAGATGGATGATTGGCTCGGTTGCCTTGTTTGCAGGGACAATCTGCTGGTCGTCTTGGTTCCTTCTCCAATCGCATATAGGCAGGAGATATCCGTGCCAGTATTCCACCACCGCGATCATGGCCTTGTTCAGCGCCCTGCAGGCCGCCGTCTTGACTTTTTCCATCGACAGGCGTCTATCCGTTTGGGTCCTAGGGAACAAATCCGACATCCTAATTGTCCTGTATTCGGTAAGTATATGAATAATAGTACTAGCATTGATGATTTTTCGGAACAAGATAAGACGAGCGAGTGTGGTGTGCAGGGGATGATAGGGTCGGGATGTGCTTCGGGGCATGTCGTGGTGTGTGAAGAAACGGGGCCCGTGTTCACCGCGGCCTTCAGCCCGCTCGTGCAGATAATGGCAGCATTGTACGACGTTCCGGTCATGCACGAGCAGCTCCATCTCGGAAGGTGCCCTAAGTCCTTTCTCTTAAACTTACTTGTCCTTTAATTACATTTTTTATACTTAAAATTGTTTTTTTTGTTGGCCAAAATAGTGTGATCGGATCAGTTATCGTTATTGTGGGGTTGTACATTATGCTGTGGGGGAAGGACAGAGAAATGTCACACAATCAACAAAAGTTGGTGGAGGGAAATGAAGAGATGAAGATCTCTGTTCCATGAAAGAATTAATTATCATTGCAACTTTTGTTAATCTTTGTTAGTACAATTTATAAGACATGAGCAAGAATTTGCTCTCAAGTGTTAATGAGAAAAAAGATAAAAGGCCAATCTTTGATGGTTTTTGTGTATGTAATGCAAAGGTTCCACCTGTGGGTTCCCAAATGAAGGAGAATGCATAAGTATTTCATCAAAGTTTTTTAGTAATGATATTGATATCCCTATTTGCTTGTAGCAATACTGCAATAGCATATTAGAAAGGTGATTTATTCTACAATAGTGCTATAGTTCATGAAGAATATACTTCCCAGATAGTCAAAGTGTGCTGCTTGATATTGTTTAAACAATTTCTGTGATTGCTGACCTCTTTCCAAATGATTCTAAGTAGCTTTATAGCCTTTATTAAGATGAGAAGTAAATTGTGTTAAATGGGTGTACACTTTTTTGGAGGAGGAGAGATGTGTTTTAAGTTAGGGACGACTTCAGACAATGAAGTACAACTTAGTTGGTAAGACGCTTCTCTTTCATACAGTAGATAGGAAATTCGAGTGGCAAGTGCTGACCTTTTCGTTCTAATTGATTAGTTTGTTGAGATACAATGTTATTTTGTTTGAGGTTGAATGAATAGGAGTTTCAATTAAAAAATGGCACCATAGTTCCTTTGTTAGGAATGCAAGAATTTCTTTAGTGTACAAGTAAGGGATTACTTGTAAAATAGTTCATCTCCCTTTTGTGTGGAACCCAGAAAGGGCCCTTCAACCGTCATCATACCAATTTAAATTCTAATCACTATACGCAAATAATTAGTATGCAATTGAAGACGACAAATTGATCTGATTTTCACCACACAAACACACACATCATCACACTTGCTTGAACGACATGGAATGTTTTGACATCTTTTCAAAATTTTGAAATTGAATACTATTCCACCAAATTTCGTATTACAATAATTAATCAATTTGGCATAAGATCTAAATTCTTTACTCACAGGGAATTGATTTTGACCATTCAATAATCATGTAGTAGTAATTTTTGTAAATTTAGTGATATGACCGAGTAATCGTGGTTAAGCTATTGCTATCAACACTCATCACATATAACGCGTCGCAAATCGAAATTATTCAAAAAACCTATCATTGGGTTTGCATTAATATCCATTGCATATTTCAATCACCATATAATGTCACATTATAAAATCAAATGAAACACCCCAACGATGAACCGTCTGATGGTGGATTAGATAATTTATTCCACAATTTTACATACGTAATTTATTACAAAAATCCAAGTCTTTAAAATGATTTACTCTATGATAATGTTATCAGCTCTAATAAACAATTAGTTTTAACAATATATAATGCTAAATATAAAAATAAATTATAAAATCAAAATGAATTAGTACGTCCCAGTTAATAATTGTAAATTTAGCTAAAACACTAGAAACTAAAACTGATGATAAAAATGACTAAATATTAAGTAACTTTATCTTGGAACATTGGGATTGGGAACATCAAAAGTGAGAGATTACCCTCAACAGGCTCAAGCCGCTCAACTAGTAGTAGTATTAATTCCGCCTCAAAAAAATAATTGTACCAAGTCCTTGAAAACTTAATGCCAATTATTAAATATCTTTAATTAGATCATCTAACCCTCGAATTAATTGTTTTGTTCACTTTTAACAGTTTCCCTTCACTTAACGTCACTAATTTTTGGATCGCACGCATTTAAAAGATTATCTTAATTCAAACTTTAAAAAAAAAAATTCAAAGTTGAAGTGCCTAGATCTTTTTCCAATTCAAATAAACATCCGATCAAAAGTTCAATCAATAAATAAAATTCTTACTATCGAATAATGAACATGCTCGTTTTATCAACTAAGCTACACTTTCGTTCGTAACATATAACAATAAGTCATGTAACGTGTACGCATGTGTATGCAGTATGTTCGAATGTGTATTTACACAAGCTTCTTGTGAAACCCGAATGCGAGAGACGGAATCGCCTCTCTCATCGCCGTCAAAATCTCGGAAGCGGAAGGCCTAATACCCGGCGTCTCGGAAATGCACTTCGCCGCCAGCGCCGCCATCGCTCCAACCTCTCCCATCTCCACCTCCACCTCCCCTCGCCGCAGCCTCGGATCCACCATCTCTGCCGCGCTCCTCGCCGCCCTCGCCGCCAGCCTCTCTCCGGTGGCGGGGCAGAACGCCTCGATTCCGGTGATCAGCTCCAAAACCACAACTCCGAAGCTGTAGACATCGTTCTTCTTCGAAACCAATCCCGTCCGCAGGTACAGAGGATCCGTGTACCCCGGCGATCCCATGATCGTCGCCGATCGCCGCTTCCCCGGCGCCACGGCGGCGGAGAATCCGATGCTGGCAGATCCGAAATCGCAGAGCTTGCAGTTGAGGTGGTCGTCGAGGAGGATGTTGGAGGGCTTGATGTCGGCGTGGACGACGTGAGGGGAGCAGGCGTCGTGGAGGTAGGCGATGGCGGAGGCGAGCTGGAAGGCGACGGCGGCGCGTTGGGGCCACGTGAGGGGAGTGGTGTTGGGATCGTGGAGGTTGTGGTGTAGGGTGGCGTTGGGGAGGAATTCCATGATTAGGGCGGGCTGGGGATGGTGGTGCGTAGGCGAGGAGTTTGACGATGTGTGGGTGGCGGAGGTGGAGGAGGATTCGGAGCTCCTGCTGGAAGGCCTCGTAGACGCGCTGGCTGGAGCAGTAGACTTTGACGGCGGCGGGGGAGCGGCGGAATTGGGCGAGGTAGACCGTGCTGAAGCCGCCGTAGCCGATGACGGTGGCGAAGTCGGTGGTGAGTGACTGGATTTCGTGCCATGTTAAGGGGAGGTTGGGGTTGGTGTGTTTTTTGGGGGCGGAGGCGGGGGATTGGCATCGGATGAGTTTGCGTTTGATGAATTTGGCGAGGCCCATGCTGGGGAATGGAGTAGTTAACAATGGCGGGGGGTTGTGTTATATAGTAGGAGTAAAAGGGAGGTGTGGAAATGAGGAGGAAAAAGGAAGAGTGAAACAGGGATTTATTAAAATAGTGAGAGAGAGAGAGAGAGCACGCAGCGCACCGGCATGCATGGGTGTGTCCCTACACACAATTGGGCGGACGCCTTCTTCTTTATTCCGCCCTCGTGTGGGTTTGGTGATTTCTACTATTTATATAATACCTTCGTCTAAATCAAATCTCTATAACAGTCTGAAACAAATTTTAATACAAAATTAACAAATAAAAGAGAGATAGAAAGATATTTTAAGTATTATCATTAAAAAATGTGAATCAATCCTATTAGATAGAAAAATTTACTTCTTTCATTTTTAATAATTTTTCACTATTTCATCTTGCACGAGTTTAAGAAATGTCATAAATAGTAAATTAATAAAATTAATAGAAGGTGGATCATACTTTTATATACTTAAGTTTATAATAAAATGCGAGGGGAATATGTTAGTGGAATGATCCACTACCAGAAATGGTAAAAATGAAAAGTGACAAATTTTTTGGGACGAACGAAAATGGAAATACGTGAGAAATTTTTTGGGACAGAGGGGTACTATATATACATATACTCTATTCGGCCTAAGATAGCAAGTTTCAAAAAATAAGAATTTTAATACACAGTTAGTCAGATAAGAGAAAAGAAGAGAAAAAAATAGTGGATAGAAAGATACATATTGTTAGTAGTGATTATCTATGTTGTTGGATTTTGATATAAATTAAAAATAAAATGATAGGTAAGAGTAATGTGTTGTTAATATATTTTCCAATTTAGAATTGTTTAAAATTTCAAGAGACGTACGTACTAAAATAAAATACTTGCTAATCTATGGAATAAATGGAGTATAAATTAAATTTGATGGATAACTTAATATAGAAAGATATAATTATTTTGTATGGGTGAATGTGTATGCATATACCTAACGCGTAATGTATGAATATATGCCAATAGAATATATGTGTATTTAGTGGATCAAAGGGGGAAAATATGTTGGATTATGTACGTACACGATATACAATCTTTGATTTTATTATGTCATTTTTCGTTTTAGGTATGGTATGGACCTACACAATATATCACGGTCAATTCAATGATGCCGCGTTTGCAAATTTATATTTTGAATATCTATTTAATGTCTCTTCTTTATAGTTTGCAAATCCGATCAGAATCAATTTTGTGTAAAGAAAATTTAATTGATTGGAAGCTTACCAATTCTAGACCATATCGTACATATATGAAATATCTAGACTGAATTAATGAAATAATTAATACTCTTATTCATGATCTAACTGTGGATTGCTATGCAGAGCAATTCACAAACAACTGTCTAGTGTATTTCTATGGCTATTTGTATCTTTATAATATGAAATTGACTATTTTGATGTCTTAACTCTATGTATATAAATATAATAAACTGTCAAAATCTTAATTCTTGGACGTTTTGGCAAATATCAACACTTCAAATAACTAAAACGTTTCTTACTAAAAAAACTTAAAATAAGTAAAATTTTATCGTCGCTTATAATTTATATACCCATGCTTAATTAAATTTATCTCTGATTGTCAATTACTAAACTCCAAATAAAACTATAATTTTAACCAACCCACTAATTATTAATTGTACTATAATCAATGATAAATTAGGCTTCATATAACCATCCAAGTTTTCTCAATCGTATTTCTTATCTTTATAGTGATGTATCTCTCACTCTTTCGAAATTATTGGCATTATAACCAAATAGAAATTGCCAAATTAGGGTTATTTCAAGGAGATGAACGAAAAGAAGTCTTATATTGGAGTGATGGATGACGACGAAGTTGTATTACATTAACACCCATTTAATTACTAGTATTATTAATAGTTATGTTAATGAGTTAATGTGTTTGAAAATCATATTTGATGAATGTATTAATCACGTAATTATTGTAAGAGTAGGATGGTGATGAAACAAGGTACCAACCGCTAAAGACAAATAAAGAAAACGTGAGTGAGGCCCGGTTCATGGAATCTCATTACTTATTTCTGATTTTCAATTTTAACAACCACTGCTGTCTTAACTCTTTAAAGCTTTCCGCTCCTTTTCTGCTTTGTTTGCTTTCCTAGTCTTATTCAAACCGACACCAGTATTTATAATATAGGAGTATATTTTAAAATATGTTTTGAGT
Source organism: Salvia splendens (assembly GCF_004379255.2). NCBI lineage: Eukaryota > Viridiplantae > Streptophyta > Magnoliopsida > Lamiales > Lamiaceae > Salvia > Salvia splendens. The sequence continues at coordinate 7,455,717 of NC_056042.1, forward strand.
TTTTATTAAGATGCTTGCTATAGTTAATAACTCTTTTTTCAAGCATTAATAATCTTATCTGGTCGCGTCAAGAATTGAGAAGGAAGACGAAGGGACCATGAAGGAAAAAACTAGTACTCTATTAAAAATAATGTTAGGATTAAGAGTTTATATGGGGATGATTTGAATGCTGTAAAAACTACATAGTAATTTAAATGTAAATCAAAGAACCAAGAATACCGAATTTCTATGGGTCGACTTACGTTCAGAGAAGGACAATTGAAATTTAATTTCAATCTCTGAGTATGATACCAAAGTTTGCTCAGTGCGACTCGAGGCTAGATTTTATGGATAACAAATTGAAATTGATTTGAAACGTATCTTCTTTCAAGGTTGTTTGTTCTTTCCTCGGTAAGATTAGGTTTTGAGCTATCATCCTCGTAAGACTTGCTGACAGCTGAAGTCTCCGAGGGTGACATCTCTGTTTTATCCTGAAAGTAAAAACAGGATTTTAATACAAAAATATATCAGTTAAAGCATCATCTTCAGAACAAGCAAAACTAGGCAAATAGGAAAAAGTACTCAGGGTCAGAGATTCAACTAATAAGAGGAAAAAATCAAGCCACATAACATGAAAATTTCAAACAATAATTACTTTACTTTCTCAGCGGAAGAGGCTTCAATATTATGCCCTTGTTCACTGCTACTTATACTAGCACCCCCAGCTCCAACTTCATCAATGTTCCTGCACATATTTCACCATTTATGCTTAAAATCTGCATCCTTTCAATTTCGACAGTCAAAAGATCTATACAGATTGAACAAAAGGAAAAAGAACATGAAAAGAAGGCATTGATGTACGTCAGTGAAGAATACCAATGTAAAGAAATGATGTGCTTCAACTGAACCACAAACTCATACATACATGCAGAGGAAGTAAGAGTGCAAGAGACAAGATTTCTCCCAAGTCCCAAGCACTATATTGTACCCCCTCGGTCCGCGATATAAAGTCCCATTTTGTGATTTTGGTACATCCGCTTAAAATTCCCATTTAGTTTTCATTTTGGGTAAATGGACCCCACAGTCCACTAAATTTCACACTCACATTCCATTATAAAACTAATAGTAGTATATAAAAGTGGGAGCTACATTCCACTAACTTTTTCCACTCGCTTTCTTTCACATTTTTTAAAACCCACACAAGCGGGGCTAACTATCGCGGACGAACGGAGTAGAACCTAAGTCCATAGATAAAACAATTAACAATAGCTTCATGCATTAGAAAATCAGGTCAATCCAATAAACCAAAATATCTCCCAACAAACTATATATACTAAGGTTGTAGTAATATGAACTATAAGGCCTTAAGGCCAACTTTCCGAGATTGTAGATCATGTGAAGCACTACAGTAGAAGAGAATCTATTCATACAGAGCAAAACAGCTTAAAATTCACCATAGCATATATTATTTCCCATACAGTGTTACACTTGATAGACATAGTATGGTGGGAACCCAACTAGGGATAGCTTAAACACACATCAACAACATTTTAGACAATATTCTGAGCATCAAAACTTAATAACCAAATTTATAGGAATCAATTACTGAATCCTCAAGACAACAAATATCCATAAAACTTCAAGTTGATAGACTAAATCTAAAGGATGGCCTAATGGAAGCAAGCATGCATTACCTATTGCATTTTTGTTGAGTTAACTCAATCAAAAAGGAGAAGACCTTTTTTTGAGTTTTCCTAAGTAAAAAATTTATCATATTGGTGCTTATCCTCAAGGACAAAGAGAGAACTAATAGACTACCTCAAGGTTCCACTATGACGAAGAGTATTTTGTAGAGCACGCCTTGAGTTTTTAATCCAAGGGTGCGAAAGTAATGTTTTTGCATCTGGCCTCTGTCCAGCATCCTGAAATGTCAAATTAAATGTCAGTCACTCCAATGGCACTAACATGTTGTTGTACCCTACATATTAACTTCTCTTCTTGCTAACAAAGCCATCAAAATCGGAAACACTTCTTGAATTAATCATTAATTGTGGCAAAATCCAGTATACCCCCCCGCCCCAACAGTCCAACACACAAAATTTTTTGCAGAAAGTGGAGTGCAAAAAGTATAATGCAAAAAAGATGTGATCTAGGCCTTTAAGAGCTGATTCTTCACGTGGAGACACAATAATCTATCTCTCCAGAGATCAATATAATCTTCAAAAGATAATACCCTGCATATGATTAGCTCGATATACACAACAAAGACTCTCGTTTGCCATTTCATATTTACTTCACAACAGGTTATACTTTGATGGAATCATGGAGACAGCAGCTATAAAGTTTTAAACAAGAAAAAATATATATGGAAATTCAGTAAAGTGATTAACAGGAAAAAAAAAGGACCAGTTTCTAATTCAAGATGGTAAGACTAAGAACTTTCCCGCAAGTAAACAATCAGATAAAGTCAAGGAAGGCCACATATTACATATATATAGTGATTTCCAGCTGACCTTTTTAAAGCATTGACGCAGGAAATCCGTAATAGCTGGAGATAGACTATTTGGAATTGGAGGATTTTCATCCTGAAACAATAAATGAAGTGCCAGCTTGAGTAAAGCAACAGTAACAGAGCAGATAAATGAGTCCATGTAAACAGTTTTCACCAGTACTAATTTGAATTTGATAGGGTTACTGCAAGTTAGAATGGGAAGGAGAATAGATAAAATAACTATGAACTGACCAGAAACCATGAACTTCAATTCAACAGAATTTGGTAAGAACTTCTGCTACCTAACCTACCTGTACAATCCTAAAGAGGGCGGGCATTGGCTGTAGATCAAAGTATGGTGGAACACATGTAAGAAGTTCAATTACAGTGCAGCCTACACTCCAAATGTCAGACGCAGCACAAACTCCTGACATTTCAATGACCTGAAATTGGCAAAGAAGACGAAAGGTGTTCTTTATCATGCATCGAATTCCAGAAACTATGAAAATTTGCATAAAACATATACTACTTGTTTACAACAAAACCTCTGTTGTTCGTAATAGAAAGACATTAAGCATGTGAAGGTATTTATAAAGTAAAACCAAGAATTAACACCAAACAGAAACGACTGAAAACATTCATAAATTGCAAAGCTCACATCTTATTTTCACACATATGTTCTTTTCCTAAATTAAGATGGGCTAAACCACAATTCTACAGTTATAATTCAGAAGCTTCCACAAGGGAGCACTGTGTTGCAAATCGTGTTCACCAGAGCAGGTCGAAGGCACAGGATGCCCTCACCTAGGACCGGGCTTTCCTGAGTCTCTTAAATTATTTCTGATTCAGACTTTATTATTGTCTGTCTACGGTTTTTGTCTTACAGGCTCTAATCAAGGGTTCTGTCTAGCAAATAAAAGAGGTTACTCCATTGCAGGAGAACCTGTCAGTTTTCTTGATCAGAACAGAGTGATTGGTGCTTGGGTAGAAAGGGTTCTCTTCTGAGTTCATTATTCTGCTTGTTAGTCTTATTATTAATCATCATTCTTCAAAGATTTTGAGCCATTACAGTTGGTTCTTTTTATCTCTAAAATACTGTTCATCCATCTCATCATGAACGGAAGAAATTAACGGATATGTCATCAAACAGGTAATCAGTTAAGAAAACTGTAGTTTCCATCACAGCAATTGCAATTCCATCAATTTGTATTCATTAACATTGTAAAAATACAATCAATTTAACAACAGAGCAGTTCAAACCTTCCGGCTTCCACTAGCATTCATAAAGATAAAATTGATTTCTATGTTGCATATAGGCTCAATTACTTTATCAGCTACTAAAATCATGGAACACGATAGACAGTACTATCAGACAGGCAAACACAGGTACAACTTCAATGCAATTTCACTGCAATACCATAATATGATCTCCAATCAACTGATAGTGCATTCAAATGAACCGATCTAAGCAGTTAATGCCTTCATAATACATAACCTTATTGAGCTACATGCATTAGTTTCAGTGTTGTTAGAAGGCACATCGGGTGATTAAGTAAAAATCCAGGGCACGGGATGACAAGACGCGACCCCCACAAATCTCGGCCTACTAACAGATGCGGGTTCTTCTTTTCATGATACTCACGAAGAATTTGAATTGAAAAAGAAAGAAGATTTAATTGAGAAGAAGAACAGAAGAAGGATTATATAATTTTCTTGAGAAGAGGAGAGGAGCTGAAACATTAATTATTTTTGGAGGAATGTGAGAGTTATTATATTTGGCAATATTTTTGGTGATTCGAAGGGATTCTAATCAGATATGAAGGGAGAAGATCTGTCATGAGTTATTTTAGTAAAAAAAGATTTGAAGACTTTAGGATTTAGGGATTTGAAAAGTTACATCGCCCCAGCCACACCAAGGCTCGCACAAGTCACCCCAGGCTCGCACTATGAATATCCCTCGCCCCAGACACCTCAGGGCGATTCCCCTGGAACCGGGCTTTTGATAACACTGATTAGTTTACTAACGAAAAGTTTCTCCTTACAAAAAATAATAGTTAGCTATGCTCTTCTAACATATTAAGACCCTAATAGTTAGGTAATGTGTTCTAGCATACCTAACATCCTAGTTTCTGTGTAAACTCAGACTTGCTTTATTTCTGTGGATTACTTGGGTTAGATTTCGCAACACGAATCTGTGGGCACTTACAATTAACTCACAAGCCTCCCATCATTTCTTTCCTTGTTTAGATTATTTTTCTACAAACCCCTTCCCTTACCCCTTCTACAATAAAACAGTTTATATGGTGGATTAGAATCATTAGATACCAAATGTGTATGTTGCTAAGCTTTCTTAACATAACATTAGTAGAAATTAGAAAGAAATACCAAATGCAGAGAATGAAACTTAACCTCAAATGCTAAGAAAGAGATTAATATACCTCAGGGGCCATCCAATAAGGTGTTCCAACAACAGAATGAGTATTAACATCTGCTTCAGTAAGTTTTGTAGCAACCCCAAAATCTGCAAGTTTGACAAGGCCCTGAAATTTCAAGTTAGATGAAAGGGATACTGGTTCAACAGGCTTTAATTTTAATGTCAAAATCTATTCCAATTGGGAGGGGGGGGGGTTATACTGATACATTTGCATACAAGTATAAGCACATGTCAAAGCATACAAAGGCACAAGATTTAGAGGAAGCAAAAAATGTCATAATCAACGGCCATATATTTTTATCACTAAAAAATAAAATCCCCAAACAACATGCAATAGTTAATCAAATTTTCAAAGCTTAGCTAATTTCCAAAGCAGCACACGGGAGAAAGCAGTTCAGTTAAACAAAAAATTTGAGCAAATTAAGTGACAAAAGTCACAAAAATTGAACAAGATTAAGTGTACCTCTTTTGTTGTCAGTATATTTGCCCCCTTGATATCACGATGAATCACACCTTGTTCATGCAGGTAAACCAATCCTTCTAACACCTGATTACAACATGCTAGTAGATATTTATGACCGAAACATAACAACAGAAACCAACTGATAAAGGATGAGGTTTGTTGTGAAACCTGGGCTATGTAAACAGCCACCAATGACTCTGGAAAAGGCCCAAATTTGTTTGGCTTTATTATGTTTGCAAGAGATCCATTCTCCACATACCTTTTAGAAAAAAACAAAAACTAGCAGATTATGAAAATTTGTGGCCGTGAATAGGCAAGTAAGTTGCAGAAATATATGTGCGTCTGAACTTACTCAAGTATTATGTGAAGATGAGATTTCGTCTTCAAAGATCCCAGATATTTCACAATATTCTTGTGATTAAGATTCTGGAAGATAAAGCCAAAATCAAACAATATAAGCAGGAGACAATGGCACAGCATTTGATCAATTTTCAAATTTTTGTAGAATAAATAATGAAAAATCAAATTGTGAATGCGGGGAAATACATTCTAGCACCATCAATAGCGCCCTTTTTACCACTAAGGCTTTTGCCTCAGCCCCTATCAATCTAATTATCGGTATTTAGTTTTATAATTTAATATATCAATTTATTTTAAGAGACTACTGATATTAATTTGTAGTATTTCAGATTTAAATGTATAATTTCGCGAAACAATAAAAATATACTTATATCTAGACTGTATTCCAAAGATCCGAGTGCCTTTTATCTCTTTGTCTTCTCTATCTTCATATATAATTTTAAATGAGCTCTCAAGGTGGGTGTTTACATCCGAAAGCGGCTAAAGCAGTAGCAACACTTGTTAATTTAATATTTTTACATCAGAAAGCTGGAAAATTACATGATAATTGATTATTAATGCGCTACATTGCATAGTAACTGTAAGAAGTGAGTTCACATTCAGTTCCTAAGCATGAAGAGTAAAAGGCTGAAGAGGAAAGGAAGAAGCAAGAAAGGAACTAGCCGTTGGAGTTAGTTTGTTACTTATCTCTTAGTGGCAGTTACCACAATTGTATGAGCTTTAAGTAGCTCGGTTTCACTTGTATTCTAGAGTTAGGAATCAATCAATAAAAGAGAATCCCTTTTCTCCAAGAAATCATCTATCTCTTTTCTTCTTCAATTAGTGTGTCTTCTCTGTGTGTGCGAGTGTTCATACTGATTGTGTGTGAGTTACTCAAGAGTGTGTAAGTCTTGTGTGTTGTGTTAACAAGTGGAGCCGTCCAGTGGGAAACAAAGGCTGATTTACAGAAGTTCAGACCAGTCTCAGAGATGGCAGCAAGGCTAGATGCAGAGAAATTCTCAGGCAAAAATGATTATGGCCAAAATGATTATGGCCTGTGGCAAATGAAGATGAAGGCAGTCTTAATCCAACAAGGCTTGGCAGCAGTTCTTGCACCTGCAGTAGAGAAGGGAAAGGCTCCTGTTCTTGATGAAAAATCACAGGCCAAGTTTGATGAGATGAAGCTCAAAGCCCATTCTGCAGTCATCTTGTGCCTAGGTGATAAAGTGCTAAGGGATGTGCAAGAGGCCAAGACTGCAGTGGAGATCTTGGAGAAATTAGATGAAGTTTATTTAGCTAAGTCTCTAGCAAATAGACTTTATGAAGAAGAGGCTATACTCCTACAGTTTTACTGCTGAAAGATCAGTAATAGAGTAGCTGGAGGAGTTTAATAAGATCATTGATGATCTTGGTTCTGTTGATGTCAAGATTTCAGATGAAGATAAGGCTATCTTGACACTCAATGCCTTGCCTAGCTCTGATGTGCAAGCTGCAGATTCCTTAAATGTCAAGAAATTCAAAAAGCAAAAAATCAAGAAGAAATTTGAAGATTCTATAGCCTCCAGCTCTGATGCTCAGAAAGAAACCAGATCATGTCACTGGTGTAAACCAAGGCACTTAAAGAAGGATTATTTTGCATGGAAGAGGAAGCAAGCCTCTGAGGGAATAGGTCAAAATACTTCTGATTGTGTGGAGAGTGTAGATCCTCCAGCCCAACTTCTGAATGTAGTTGATAAAGGAATCAATCAGAGGTGGATTATGGACTCTGGGTGCAGTTTCCAACAAAATGGGGTTGCTGAGAGGATGAATAGAACAATACTTGAGAGGGTAAGGTGCCTGCTTCTTGGCTCTGGATTGAGCAACAAGTTCTGGGGTGAGGCAATGTATACAGCTGCCTATCTCATTAACAAAAGCCCTGCTACAGCCTTAAAGTCTGACCAGATTATATGTGGTATGGAGCTCACAGTGACTACTCAAAGTACAAGGTGTTTGGGTGTGCAGCCTATGCTCATGCTAGGCAAAGTAAGCTTAAAGCTAGGGCTCTAAAGTGTATCATGTTGGGCTATCAGAAAGGTGTTAAGGGCTCTGGTGTATTGAGCCTGGAAACAGAAAGTAATCATCAATAATCATCAGTAGGGATGTGGTGTTTGTTGAGAATCAAATGCCTTACTTGAAAGAAAGTAAGAACTCTGATGAAGCTGACATGATGAAGCTGCCAGTGACTTCTTTAAGGTGGAGTCTGTGGGACTGAGCCAAGGTGCAGGTGGAGTTAGTGACTCAGAGAGTGAGTCTAAGCTAGAGAATGATGGTGCTTCAAATCAAGGTGGAGGCAGTACTGAGACTACAGCTACAGATACCAGAGAGTATCAGATTGCTAGAGATAGAGGAAGAAGAAATGTTAAACCTCCTGAGAAGTTCTCTAATGTGGTCTACTATGCTCTTTGTGCTGCTGAGAACATTGAGCTTGTTGACCCTCTCACTTATAAGGAAGCAATGAGAAGTAAAGTCAGAGAAAAATGGATAGAAGCTATGAATGAAGAGATTTGAGTCTTTACTCAAGAATAAAACCTGGATTTTGGTGGATAAATCTCAGCTTAAATCTGATGGGAAGGAAAGGAGATTAGTAAGATGCAAATGGGTGTTTAAGAAGAAAGTTGAAACTACTGATAAAGATAGAATTAAGTTCAAAGCTCGTTTGGTGGCTAGAGGTTTCACACAGCAAGAAGGTAAGAACTTTAATAAGGTGTTTGCTCCTGTTGTGAAGCACACTTCTATTAGAATCTTACTTCTTGTTGTAAATCAGTTTGATTGGGAGTTACAACAGCTTGATTTGATGTAAAGACTGTTTTCCTCAATGGTGATCGGGAAGAAACAATCTTCATGGACCAGCCTGAGGGTTATGTGAAGATTGGTGAGGAAAGCAAAGTCTGCTTGTTGAAGAAAAGCCACTATGGGCCCAAGCAAAGTCCCAGGTAGTGGAATAGGAAGTTTGATGAGCAGATGAAGAAAATTGGCTTCATAAGGTCAAAGTTTGACGACTGCATTTACATAAAGAAGAAAGGTAGTACACTAGTTGCCTATCTATTGCTTTATGTAGATGATATGCTCCTTGTTGGACCATCTATGGCTGAGATACAGAAAGTCAAAGAAGATTTGAAGTCTAGCTTTGAAATGAAGGATCTGGGTGAAGTAAGGAAGATCCTGGGCATTAATATTCAGAGAGACAGAAGCTGTAAAAGGTTGTGGCTACTTCAGACTGACTACATTGAGAAAGTTCTGAAAAGGTTCAATATGGACAACACTACCGCTGCTTCAACACCTTTGTCACAGAGTTTTAAGCTATCTAAGATCTAAGCAAGAAGCACAGGAGATGGAGTCTATTCCTTATGCTAGTGTGGTTGGAAGCGTTATGTACACTATGATCTGTACAAGGCCAGACCTAGCCCATGCCATTTCTGTTACTAACAGGTATATGGCAGGTCCTGGGAAAGAGCATTGGAATGCTCTTAAGTTAATTCTGAGATACATGAAGAGCACTAGTAGTTGGGGAATTGTATTCAATGGTTGTGATAAGGTGAGTGATGGGCTACAGTGATGTAGATTATGCTACAAATTTAGATAATAGGAAGTCCCAAACTGGTTATCTCTTCACCATGTTTGGAACTGTGGTTAGCTGAAAATCTGGGCTACATAGTGTTGTTGCTCTATCAACAACAGAAGCAGAATGTATGGCTCTCACAGCAGCTGTGCAAGAGAGCTTCTGGATTCAGGGTGTGATATCATATTTTGGTTTTGATCAGAGAACTATGGTGGTGCATAGTGATAGCAGTTCAGCTATATGCTTGGCTAGGCATCAGTATTTTCATGAAAGGAGCAAGCATATAGACATCAGGCTACATTTCATTAGAGATGAGATTGAAAGAGGAAGAGTGAAGGTGGTCAAGATTGTCACTTTGCACAATCCAGCTGATATGCTCACCAAGTCTCTGGGAAGAGACAAGTTTGATCATTACAATGAATTAATCAAGGTGTGCTGCAAGAACTGAAGTGTGTACTTTTCAGGTGGAGAATTGTAAGAAGTGAGTTCACATTCAGTTCCTAAGCATGAAGAGTAAAAGGCTGAAGAGGAAGGAAGAAGCAAGAAAGGAACTAGCCGTTGGAGTTAGTTCGTTTGTTAGGAAAGAGCCGTTGGAAGCTCTTGTTTCTTGATTCTTGATTCCATTCTGTTAGTGGCAGTTACCACAATTGTATGAGCTTTAAGTAGCTCGGTTTCACTTGTATTCTAGAGTTAGGAATCAATCAATAAAAGAGAATCCTTTTTCTCCAAGAAATCATCTATAGTGTGTGTTCTCTGTGTGTGTGAGTGTTCATAATGATTGCGTGTGAGTTACTCAAGAGTGTGTAAGTCTTGTGTGTTGTGTTAACAGTAACCATATCATTAACTAGGTGCCACGTCAGAAAGTTCAAGTTTGCAAGCATAAATTCTGAAGAATCATATCTGTCAGCGGTAGGGGTGGCAAATCGTGCGTGTCGGGTCGTTATCGTGTCGACACGATAACGACACGAACACGATAACAACTAACACGAACACGACCCGTTAAGAAAACCTCAAACACGAACACGAACACGACACGAAACCCTCAGACACGAACACGACACGAACCCATTAACGACACGAACCAATTCGGGTCAACACGACACGATAACAACACGTACACGAGATGACACGGTAACGACTCGATAACAACACGACCTGATTACGGTTAAACCTATTAAAAATGAAAATAATAAGAATTAATAATATTAAAATATTATTTGTTAACGGATAACACAAACACGACACGAACACGACACGAACACGTATTGTTAACGGATAACACGAACCCGACACGAACACGACACGAACACGACACGAAATTTTCGTGTCCTTAACGGGTCGACCCGATAAGGACACGAACCCAATAAGCTCTGACCCAAACCCATTATTTTCGTGCCGGTTCGTGTCGTGTTATCGTGTCGTGTCAAAAATTGCCAACCCTAGTCAGCGGTAACCGTAAAAGCAAACAAACATTAGAGCCATAACATAAGAGTCGTTTCTAAGCAAACGGCCCAAAAACTATGCATTCTGGATAGGACCAGAAACACGCAAGCTAAAAGCACCAATCGCCACCATGCACACATTAAACAGAAGTTAATTGATGCGACTAAATACACTTTATTTTAGCAGGGAATTTAAAAACGGAAGACGATTATGCGGATTAAGTTTACCTTAAGCAGATCGATCTCTTGCTGTCATTTGTGTACCATCACACGAAGAATGAAGTCATGCAATGGAAAAGAAAATCAGCAAAGAGTCCGAATTCATGGAAGTCACAAGCAAAGGATTGAAAAAACACCAAGTTTAGTCACATTAACTAAATAATTTGAGCATTTCAGAAGGAGAATTCAGACCATGATGATGTTGAGATCCTCCTGAGCAATGTTCTCGAGGGAAACTTGCTTGATTGCAACAAAATCTCCATTCTCCAAATCCAAACCCTTGTAGACTCTTCCATAAGCCCCTTTCCCAATCTCATCTCCAAGCATCTACAATTAAAATTAATCCAGCAAAAAATATCTATAATTTACCTAGAAGAAAATAGCATAAAATCACAAAATTGAGCTCAAGAGTGATTGTAACAGCTTACATATTTATTATCAAGAGTTTTTAATCAAGAAAAAATATCTATAATTTACCAAGAAGAAAAGAGCATAAAATCACAAAAATTGAGCTCAAGAGAGATTGTAACAGCCTACATATTTGTTATCAAGAGTTTTTGATTTGTGGAAGGCGGAAGAAGTCATTTGGCGCGCCATCTCCGGGAGTTCTAACTACAATGGAGCCCTAATTCGCGGAAAATTCTGCTTTCATTTGATAATCATAACAATGTGAATATAATTCTAGGTGTTGGATTCGGAAAAGCAGCCCACGACGAATTGATGAGAAAACAGACGACAGCAGAGTGATTATCATGAGATTCTCGGCTGTTCAGATCAGCGGCGAAGGACGTAGGAGAAGATCTAATTTTCACATTTCAATAAAAGAAAGGGTAAATTTGTCAATTAGCAAAAGTTTGCTGAGGCCAGCCTGGCAAACACTCATACTCAATTTGCTAAAATACGAGTAATCTCCTAATTTTTCCGTTACTGCACCGACCTATACAAATGGAGAAAAAAGTTCCCTCCAAAATTCGGACCAAGATTCAGTAAGACCATCCACAATAGGAATAGCCCAGCAATAGCTCAGCCATAGTCTAGCCACTGCCACATCATCAGCACTCAAAATCCTCTTGCCACATCATCAAAACAAGCAAATAGCCCAACAATAGCCCAGTCATAGCCTAGCCACATAATATCCACATCACTATTAATAAATATATACAAAATGAAATAATTAACAATCACACAATATACGAAATTTAATTTACGAGACATAGACGGAAAAGTTTAATAATAATATTAAAAATTAAAAAAGTACAATAATTTAAAAAAAATACATTAATTTTAAAAAAAAATACAATAATAAAAAGGAGTGCCAATTCACTCCTCGTCTCCGTCGTCGCCGCCTCCGTCGCTGTCGCCACCATCGCCGCCGCCACCACCGCCCAGCGCACTTCCCACGGGGATCGACGGAGTTTGTGACCCGCTACTCCCGGAACTAGGCTCGTTGTTGAGATCCATTTCCCTTGTTGATTTTGTACAGAAATTAAGATAGAGATAGTACTCGTTAAAACAAGTGGTGCGAATGAAAATGACGAGCAAAGCGCGTATATATAGTGTTTCGGAAAAAAAAAATTTAATTTCGCGCTAGGCGGTGCGCTGGGCTATCCGGGCGCTGCAATAGCGCCGAGCGGACCGCCCAACGCTGCACGGTTTCTCTCTCCAATCGCCCGCTGGGCGACTGCAATAGACCGCCCAGCGCCGGCGCTCGGCTGGGCGGCATTGTGGATGGTCTAATTGTACCATGGGATTACGGATTAACCATACGGGGGACTTCATCTCCTCGTTTCTACTATATACGGGAAAGCTGAAAATTGGTATTAATTCGATATGAATGGTATAATAGGAATTTAAATAAAATATTTTTTGTTTTGTTGATGGATTAGTCCATCTTAACTATTTTGTAAAGATATATATTTTTAATTATATGAATTAGCTTGCAGAGTGTTTGGCATAACTTGATAAAAATTTTGAAATTGGAATGTATCATTGATATCGTGACGATTCGGTAGTATTCCCCCGTCCCAACTAAGTTGAGTCGTATTCCTTTTTGAGATATCACAACTAAGTTAAGTCATTTCATTTTCTAATAAAAAAACAAAACATTAAATCACTAATACTTTATTCAACCATTTACTTTACTCTCTCTTTATATTTCTTAATCTCCGTGCTAAAAAGTTTTGTCTCAACTTAGTTTTCCTATAAGCGTTGTTACCTTTTAAATATTTATATATTACATTTATGTCGGTTCATTTCTTTTCCTATCTATTTCACCTGGTTTCTCTACCACATTCATTCGCCCATCATATACAACAATTATTTTAATTTCGATCATCAATTCTAAACCTCCAACAATGAAAAATTGGCAAAGGAAACCGATTCTTACACAAATTCGCAACGATCGAATATTTATTAGTTAGACCTTTAATTGAAAATCCTTATTTGATGATTGTTGAACAATGGAAACGACGACAACGACGTGCGGCAGAGAACGAAACCGAGTATAAGTAAGTCGAGGTAAGTTGGAAAGCACAAACATCTATGCTGGTTATATATTTTCCCATCAATCAAGATTGGAGAGAAAGAGGCACGACTGAACAGAGGAATATAAGTGGCAGCACAACTATAAATGAACGAACATGGGCAGCAACGGCAACAACAAAGAACATGAACAACAGTGAGAATGAGTGGGAAGAGACAAAATATACATATATATTTGTTTATGAATAAATATGTTTCTATGTAATTTGATTTTAATATTCTACTAATATATTACTACTAAGAATAAAAAATATAGAAAAGTCTACTGCCAATGGTAAGTTATTTTATGTACAAATTATCGTATGGCTAATTATAAACATGAACATTGTACATGCCAATTACATCTCCAACTTTGCCATATTGCATACTCATCAAATCTATATGAGTTCGTGACTCTTCTTCAATTCCAAAAGCTTGTTCCACCTTCGATCGATCGAAGGTGCATTCATTGCACCTATATCTGATATGGTATTTCATGATGTCATATTATTAATATCAATCTCGATATATGAAATTAACCTTAAAAGCATTACTTTGCTAGCTAGCAATTTTTAGGGGATATAAACTACAAAGTGTGATTCTGAAAAGTACTTACGGTGTAATTTGGGTTCGGCTTTCTCGCAAGTTTCCGAGCAAGTTTCCTGTAAAAATAGAACATATTGTCCAAGTTACATTCACTTCAAACAAAAATCGTTGTACAAATTATTACTACTAGTTTGTCGACATCATATATACAAGAATTAAATTCTATGTTACTCTTTGTATTTAGCTTTATAAATTACTTTAACTGAAGTGGCAAGTCGAACTGTGTCTTGTATTAAAGAATCCAGATCAGCTTCATATCCGGGTCTCACATAAATAACCTGTAAATACAATCGAAATGCATTTATTTATTCACATATATACATAGTCCACAGGATTGAAACTGGTTTTAAATGTTAAACACAAAACCAGAACATGGAGTTCATTATAAGATAACACGAAGATCATTATTAGTGTGTTTTAGTTCATTATAAAAAAAATTGAATTTTTAAAACACGGAGGTCATTTGCGTATTTTAAAAATACGAATTTTCTATAATGAACTACTGAGAATAAAACTAATAATGAACTTCATTTTATCTTATAATAATAAAATCCGTATTTTGGTTCGGCCTTTTGCATTTAAAATTAGTTTGGTATTGATAGCAATACGAGTACTACTAGTACTAAATAAGTAATGGAAAACTTACGGAAGGATCATCTCCGCCAATATCAGGAAGTTGATTAGACGAGTCCCTAATTGTTCTCGTTGATGGAAGAATCCACACTTTAAATGTGGCGTTAATCTGTCATCCATTATAATTAACACTTAACAATCGAAATCTTTCAAGTGTGTGTATGTGTATGTGTGTGAGAGAAAGAGATGATACATCTCTGAGGTATGGAGAGCAGCAATTGCAACATTTTCTGGTGAATGATGTGGTGATCATTCCTTCCACTGATAGCCCAAAACCAGCATGCTATGCCACAATAATCACATACAAAATCTTGTCATTTCCATTAAATATTATGCAACATGATTAATTAATCCGATTCAATACGTATGCATTACCTTTTGAACGGAAAGGTTTATGGAAACATTAGTATCTTTGTGGACACCATCATCATCTGAAAGATCAAGCAGTTGTAAGTCTCGCAGGGAAAATAAATACTCTGAATTCCAATTTCCATGCCATTTTGCTTCCGCCGTTGATATCGCGATTAAACGAGGCTTACTCTTCTTCTTCTGCACATTTACATTTACAAACAGCTAATTCGGAGCAGTGTATGTGAATTATTAACGAAGAAGATGCAGATGCAGATGCAGATGCAGATTTGGGGAATTATAAATGCGAGAAAAGGAATTAATTAATCATATTCATACCGTTGGAAATTCATTTCTTCTGGCGGAATTGGTAGAAGCTCTTGAGGAGGAGATGAGTTTGGGATTATCAGATGAAAATCTGTTGATTATGTTTGGTGAAAATGAAGAAATCAAGCGGCCAACTACAACCATCTCAACTCTCTTTCTCTCTCTAACAACCCAACTTTCATAACCTTATCTTCCTGCAGCCTCGGTGGCACTAAAGCCTCCATTTATATGGAATACTGCTTAATGAAGTTTATAAATATAGTTTGGGAGTATAAATTTTAAGTGAGAAACACCCTCTACTTTGGGAAAAAAAATACTACTGGTATGATATTTTCCATGACTCCGTAAAATCGTAGTACTAAATTTTAGTGTGATATTTCTACTACAAGCTAAGTCTTTCTAGTCATGCTCCAAATCAACATGCCATAATGTGTAACATAGACTTAAACGTGGCATAAAATTGGAAAAAAAAAATTCTCAATTTTCACAAACATTTTTTTCAATTACCCTCGTTAATCTCTTTGCAGCAAAAGCTACAAAGATGGTAGTATTTTCCTATTTTTGTGCGTTGATGGAGTACGTACTAAACAAGCCCAACAGCAGTAAAGCCCATCAGCCTAAAGCCCAAGAAAGAGTATCAGTTCGGCATGACTAAAGAGTATCAGAGTTCAGTTCGGCACGACCAAAGAGTTCGGCCCCAGCCTACAGCTCGGTAAAAGCCAACCAATCAAACTCTGCTCTCAGGTCGGCATCAAGCTCTACTCTCAGATCGGCAAAAGCTGCTCGGCAATAATTCAGCAGTTCGGTCTCAGTATTCGACCGAACTAGGAGATAGTGGACTCATGCAGGATTTCCACCTCCACTACACCCACGATCTATTTAGTGGTGTCAAGCAGTCTTTAACTCATGCAGGATAGTGGACCCATGCAAGATCGCCACGATCTCCACGACATCCACTGCCTAGTAAATAGTGCTGCATGCCACGATCTTGGTTGAATGTATAAATAGAACCTAGATCAGATAGATAAGGTTAAGTTCTAAGAAGCTCTCTAGAGATAAAACATCATATAGCAAGTTTGTGTTGTAAGCTGTAATCCCAGATCAAGCAATACAATCTTGCCCTCCCTTCTTCCCGTGGACGTAGATTTACTTCAGTAAATCGAACCACGTAAATCTCTGTGTCGTGATCTGTATTTTCCAGCATTCATCACCATCAGAAATTCGCGGATTCATCACTGGCGCCGTCTGTGGGAAACAGAGAACCAAATTTGTGATAAAGCGAATTTTTGACCCTTTTTCCACCCAAAAAAAAAAAATGCATACCAGATCACATACTACCCGTAATACCGTTCGTGATAACCGTGAGGAAGCTAGTCCAGCTCGCAGGTCTGAAAAACGGCCTCGGGAGACATCTACCTCCGGTTCTCACGAAGAAGGAACAAGCCACTCCAGGAGTCATCGCACCGAGTCTTCCCAGCAGCCCGATTTAAATGAAGCTGTCAAGCTGTTCTTGGCCGAGAAGCAGGAGGAGTTCTTAACCTTCCTGCAGAAGAGCCAACAGCCGGAGAAGACAACGGCGGATTCTCCCTCCTCATCCAGACATGAAAGTCACTACCGCAGTAGTGACGTGTCTTCCAGGAGAAAGAATCCTCAACCCCGACATGTTCCTGTTCCTCCTCGGTACCGGAACCACAGGAGAACTCCATCTCCTCCGTACCGAAGAGATGTCGGGTTCGCCATGTACGGAGCATTAAAGACTCCGTTCTCGGACGATATCACCCGAACTCCTTTGCCGCGGAACTACCGGACACCGTCAATGACTTATGACGGGCTAGTGGATCCTCATGACTTCTGGGACGCTATCAGTATAATATGGCGAACCAGGGTCTCAATGAGGTCCATATGTGCAAGCTGTTCCCCGAGCTGCTCATCGGGAACGCCAGAAGGTGGTTCGACAGCCTTCCTCAAGGCAGCATTAGATCCTACCGAGATCTAATGGATGCTTTCCACAGGAGGTTCTTTCAGAAAGCGGAAGCCCGGATCACTTCGGCTCAGCTGCTTTCTATACGTCAAGGTCGCGACGAAAAGATCAGCGACTTCATGACGAGATTCCACAAGGAATGCCTACAAGTAGATGATCTCAACGATCTACTTGTCATTTCGGCATTCCAAAATGGAATCCTGCCCGGAGCTCTCTACAGAAAGCTCGTGGAGTGCGGTCCGCAAACAGCTCAAGAAATGTGGGACATTGCGGACCAGTTTTCCCGTGCGGATGAGGCAGACCGTCGAAAACGGTCTTTAGACAGCTCATCCCGAGAAGAGAAAAAGAAGCCCGATCAAAGCGGCCAGGTGCTTCCTCGCCGAACTCCTTTTGAAAGAATTCAAAGGGCACCGGTACAAGGCAGATTGGGGCCACGTCTCAATCCTGAGAAGCCGCCCGCTCAGTTCGTACCATTAAACAAGTCAAGAGCGGAAATTTTCGAACTACATTCCGATATGTTCGAAAAACCAAAGCGGATGACGAAATCAGCCGCGCGGCGACCTCAGGATCAATATTGCTCCTTCCATCAAGCCCACGGTCACGATACCGAGGAGTGCCGAAATTTGGCTGCAGGTATTGATGTTCTTGTGAAAACAGGAACGTTAAAAAAATACCAAAGCAAGCAGCCGAAAAAGAACAAAAGGCAGAGAGGTGCGAACTGCAATCCTCAGGATCCGAAAAGGCATGAGGATCCCGAAGACGACGACGAGCCGCAATATGATGGAGTAATCCAGACTATTGATGCTCTCCCTGCCGGGAAGACTAAGTCGTCCCTAAAAGCAGAACGCAGAGGTTCCAATCAAGAGGAGCCAACACATAAAAGGCTGAAGAAAGACGAAGTGATTACATTTTCAGATGCCGATCCCGTCCCAGCCATCTCTCCTCACCAAGACGCTATTGTCATTCAAGCCGGAGTGGCAAACAAACTGATCCACAGAGTATTTGTGGATACAGGAGCGTCAGTCAGCATTCTTTTTAAAGAATGTTTCGATAAAATGGAAGTGGATCCAGCTCGGCTCAGTCCGGCTCCACTTCCTCTGAAAAGTTTCGCCCAGGAGGACACCCGCCCTGAAGGTATTATCAGCCTTCCGATCACGGTGGGAAAAGCGCCTACAAGCTCCAATACGATGATCGAGTTCTTTGTGGTGAAAGCTCGGTCCCCGTACAACATCATCCTGGGGAGAGACTGGCTCAACACAGTTCGGGCCGTTTGCTCTACTTATCACCTCACCATCAAGATCCCCACTAAAGGTGGGATAGCGGTCATCCGAGGTGATCAAAAGAGAGCAAAAGAATGTCTGCAGATTGCGCTTAAAAGTGCCGAGCAATCAGTTCGGCACCATCAAGCATAGCAATCACAGCAACCGGAGTCAGAGGCAAGCGAGATGACCGAAGTCACTTCAGAGCCGAACTCAATGACCGTTCAGTTATACGAAGATGATCCATCCAGAACGGTCAAGATCGGCTTCGCAGGAACGCCTCTACTCCGGAAAAGACCATTCAGCTCCTCAAGGAGTACAAAGATGTCTTTGCATGGTCTCCGTTGGACATGACCGGAGTGCCCCCCGAGGTAATCACTCATCGGTTAAATATTGATCCTTCAATCCGGCCAGTAAAACAGAAGCAAAGACTCTTTGCGGCAGAAAGAAGCCAAGTCATCCATGACGAAGTCCGCCAATTACTAAAAGCGGATGTACTATTCGAGGTGAAATATCCTTCTTGGGTGGCCAATCCTGTGATGATCAAGAAAAAAGAAGGAGGATGGCGGATGTGCATAGATTTTACCGATCTAAACAAGCACTGTCCTAAAGATTGCTATCCCCTTCCGAATATAGATAAAAAAGTAGAAGCTTTGATCGGCTTCGAAATTTTCTGTTTTCTTGATTTATACAAAGGATATCACCAAGTGTTGATGGATGAGAGTGACGCTCCGAAAACAGCTTTCATTACCGATTTCGGCATTTTCGCTTATAAAAAGATGCCATTCGGTTTAAAGAATGCCGGAGCCACTTATCAAAGGATGGTAGACAAGCTTTTTCGGCACCTAATCGGAAAACAGGTTGAAGTGTATGTCGACGACATAGTTGTCAAAAGCAAAAGCACTTCGGAGTACGAAGACAACCTCAAATCCACTCTCGACGTGCTCCGAAAAGCCAACCTCAAACTCAACCCCAAAAATGTACCTTTTTGGTAGATTCGGGAAAATTTCTGGGTTGTTGGGTTTCAAAGGACGGACTCAAGGCAAATCCCTCAAAAGTTCAAGTCGTTCAGAACATGGCAATGCCGAAGTCCATACATGACGTGCAAAGGCTAACCGGATGTCTAGCCGCACTGAATCGATTCCTTTCCCAAGCAGCCGAAAAGCAACTGCCGTTCTTCAAAGTGTTAAAAAGGCACCAAAGTTGAGTGGGGAGCCGAGCAGAAAAAGGCTTTTGACGAGCTCAAAAGTTATTTAGCCGAGCTTCCAATTCTCTCTGCTCCAACAGATGCCGAAGTGATTTTCTTATACTTAGCGGCATCCGATCAAACCATTAGCGCGGTGCTTGTACGAGAAGAAGGCCTAAAGCAGTTTCCCATCTACTTTACAAGCCGAGCATTAAGAGGTCCAGAAACAAGGTATCAACCTCTGGAAAAAATTGCTCTGGCGTTAGTAAATGCAGCAAGGAGACTGCGGCCATACTTCTATGCTCACAAGGTATGCGTCTTAACCGATCTGCCTCTTCGGCAAGTTTTGACCAAGCCAGAAGCATCAGGCAGAATCGCCAAATGGGCCATAGAGCTGGGAGAACACTCAATCGAGTACCTACCTCGGAAAGCCATCAAGGGACAAGCCTTGGCAGATTTTCTTGCAGAGGCCAAGTTCGATCAAGCAATCCCTGTCATTGCCGAACAGAAAATTCTGCCAATGCCGAACTAGCACAGCCCTTGGAATCCGAAGTAGAGCCGCCGGACTGCTGGAGCGGATTCGTAGATGGAGCTTCAAACAAGATGGGAAGTGGAGCTGGTATTTTACTTGTCGCTCCCGACGGACACGAGGTAACCTACTCACTTCGGTTCCTATTCCCCACTACTAATAATGAAGCCGAGTACGAAGCCCTCCTGGCCGGACTCCAGTTAGCGCAAAGTCTGCTCGTCAAATCTCTCAAAGTCCATTGTGATTCACAAGTCATAGTAAATCACATGTTGGGTACAAGTGAAGCTCGTGACGAGAGAATGAAGAAGTATTTGGACAAAGCGCAAAGCATCAGCCGAAGTTTCTCCTATTTTCGGATAATCCGCATTCCCAGAGCGGAAAATAGCCGAGCAGATACCTTAAGTAAGTTGGCCTCAGATCCGAGCTCAAAGGCGGAAGAATTAATGCATCGAAGCATTGATGAAGCCGAGGTACATTCAGTATCCAGCTCGCCGAACTGGATGACGCCGATCTTGCAGTATCTGGATCAAGGACAATTGCCCGAGGATAAGAGAGAAGCTCGGAAGATCACGTGCCGAGCACTTCGGTACGAACTTCATGAAGGAGTCCTCTTTAGAAAGTCTTACCTCCAGCCGTTATTGCGGTGCGTAGGACCAGAAGAGACGGACTACATCCTCAGAGAAGTTCATGAAGGATCGTGCGGTAGCCACATCGGAGCTAGAGCTTTAGCTAAAAAAGTTCTAAGATGGGGATATTATTGGCCAACCTTGGTACAAGAAGCAGTGCAGCTCGTCAAGACATGCCCGAAGTGCCAAATCCATGCAAATATCCCAAGGATGCCGCAGACCGATCTATCCACTATGCAAAGCCCTTGGCCTTTATGCAATGGGGCATAGACATAGTGGGACCACTTCCTCAAGCTCCTCGGCAAATGAAATTCCTAATCGTTGCCGTGGACTACTTTACGAAGTGGGTGGAAGCTGAACCATTAGCTACGATAACGAGCTCGAAGGCATTGGATTTCGTCTGGAAGAACATAGTGTGCCGATTTGGCATACCCCACATCCTCATCTCGGATAACGGGACTCAGTTCACCGACAAGACGTTCAAGAATTGGTGCCAAGAGCTGAATATTCAACAGCGGTTCACTTCGGTCTCTCATCCACAAGCAAACGGACAAACGGAGGTAACAAATCGTATCCTGGTGAAAGGGTTAAAAGCTCGGTTAGAACAAGCCAAAGGACAATGGGTAGAAAATCTCCCTCAAGTCCTATGGTCCTACCGAACTACACCCACAACCTCCAACGGTGAAACTCCGTACAGTCTTGTGTACGGCACTGAAGCCGTGATTCCGGTGGAGATCGGCATACCCAGTCCCCGAACTCTAAATTTCTCAGCAGAAATGAATGACGACGGACTGAGAGCCGAGCTAGATCTTGCCGAAGAAAGAAGAGAATTGGCATGCATAAAAGCAGCCAAGTACAAGGAGCAAGTAGCCCGGTATTACAACCAAAGGGTGAAGAAGCTGCAATTTCAAGTGGGAGATCTCGTCTTGAGAAACAACGAAGTAAGCCGAGCAGAAAAGCTGGGCAAGCTCGAACCCACATGGGAAGGTCCGTATCGGGTGTCAGAAGTCCTCGGCAAAGGGTCTTACAAATTGGCTCACATGTCAGGAGAACAGGTACCCCGAACATGGCACATTTCCAACCTCAAGAAGTTCCATTTGTAAGAGACAGTCCGGTCAGTCAGTCTTGAGTCCTGTTCGGTCAATGTGCTTTCTTTGGTTTGCTTGGTCTTTGTTTGTCTCTGTGCGTTTTTGTCTCTGTGCTTTTTATTTGTCTAGGTGTGTTTTGTCTGTCTGTGCGTGTCGTCTCTTACAAATGTTACTGAGGTATCTTGTTCTTCGAAGGCTGATCCCCTTCTTAGAACATATACAAGCCAACGATTGTGAGTCAAAGCTTCTAAAGAGGATACAAGACCACAATTCAGCTTAAACAAGCAGTTCGTCTAAAACGAGCTGCAATAAGCCAACGATTGTGAGTCAAAGCTTCTAAAGAGGATACAAGACCACAATTCAGCTTAAACAAGCAGTTCGTCTAAAACGAGCTGCAATAAGCCAACGATTGTGAAGTCCAAGCTTCTAAAGAGGATACAAGACCACAATTCAGCTTAAGAATCAAGCACTTCGTCTGAAACGAACTGCAATAAAGGTCCGATTCACGCGATAAAACTTGCCTGAATTAGGACAAGGGAAAGTCCGATCCACGCGATAAAACTCGCCGAATTAGGACAAGGGAAAGTCCGATCCCCAAATTAGGACAACGGAAAGTCCGATCCGAGCGATAAAACTCGCCAAATTAGGACACAAACCAAGTCCGGTCTTATGAAGTGAACGACAAACATCAACTTACCCCGTACCTTTATCCAGAATGCCGAAGTGATTCACTTCGCTTTTCGGGGGGGGTAGTGATGGAGTACGTACTAAACAAGCCCAACAGCAGTAAAGCCCATCAGCCTAAAGCCCAAGAAAGAGTATCAGTTCGGCATGACTAAAGAGTATCAGAGTTCAGTTCGGCACGACCAAAGAGTTCGGCCCCAGCCTACAGCTCGGTAAAAGCCAACCAATCAAACTCTGCTCTCAGGTCGGCATCAAGCTCTACTCTCAGATCGGCAAAAGCTGCTCGGCAATAATTCAGCAGTTCGGTCTCAGTATTCGACCGAACTAGGAGATAGTGGACTCATGCAGGATTTCCACCTCCACTACACCCACGATCTATTTAGTGGTGTCAAGCAGTCATTAACTCATGCAGGATAGTGGACCCATGCAAGATCGCCACGATCTCCACGACATCCACTACCTAGTAAATAGTGCTGCATGCCACGATCTTGGTTCAATGTATAAATAGAACCTAGATCAGATAGATAAGGTTAAGTTCTAAGAAGCTCTCTAGAGATAAAACATCATATAGCAAGTCTGTGTTGTAAGCTGTAATCCCATATCAAGCAATACAATCTTGCCCTCCCTTCTTCCCGTGGACGTAGATTTACTTCAGTAAATCGAACCACGTAAATCTCTGTGTCGTGATCTGTATTTTCCAGCATTCATCACCATCAGAAATTCGCGGATTCATCATGCGTATTATCTTTTTTTTTTGGTATTAAGGGCATCTACAATTATAATGGTATAGGAGCACAATTCCACTTTTTATCGCATCCCTTACTTAAGAGACAACACATGCAACCATGCATCCCTTACCATCTATTGCCTTCACTATTTGTTTATTCATGGGTCCTACTATTTCATTTATACAATTAAATGCAATCAATAAAAAATATTTTGTTAATAAAACTTAATTAAAAAATTGAAAAGTACATTACAATTCCTAAAACTTAAAAAACTATAGTATAATTTAAAATTATAATAAAATGTACTCTAAATGCAAATGAAATTTTTAGAGGGAAAAATGAGTGATAAAGTAGTTTTGTAGTGTGAAAAATTAGTATGTTATGAATGAGATTATTTATAGATGATTTTGGATGAATTGAATAATAAAGAAAAAAATAGTAATAAAACAGTAATACTTGAAAAAGGGGAAATTTTATTAATTTTAATTTTTTCCCGCTTTAAAAAAAAATTAATTAAATGCCGAAACCGACTATTTTTTTCTTTATTATTCAATTCATCGCTAGTAGCCGGTGACGCCACTCGCAGAGGCAAGTGGGGCATCACGGCTACTAGCGATGATTGAATAATAAAGAAAAAAATAGTAATAAAACAGTAATATTTGAAAAAGGGGAAAATTTTATTAATTTTAATTTTCCCGCTTTAAAAAAAATAAAATTTTAATTAAATGGCCGAACGACGCCCATTCGCAGAGGCAAGTGGGCATCACCGGCTACTAGGGAGCGCCATGTAAATAAGAAACACTTTAAGATTAACACTGCAACCTTTAGCCAAAGCTATAACATTATCTATGCATTTCATGATTTCATTTCATGTGGCATCAACGCAAGTTACAATCTTTTCCGACTAATTTATCCCTTTCTCTAGGAGAAGTCCACCAATGGGGACAATCGAAGTGGCAAACCACGATACTCATAGGCTATATATGTCTTCTATGTTTCACAACTAGTCAACTACATCAAGGCAAGGGCAATTCTCCACACCACATAGGGCCCTCCTCTAGAGCAATATCCAAGTACGTGGAAGAAGCTTTGAGATCAAATGAAAAAGGAAATAGAGGCGTTGGCTCGGAATAGTACTTGGAAAAAGTGCCAATTGCTATAAGGAAAATACAATATAGGTGGGTCTTCACCGTAAAACAAATATCGAATGGATCTATTGAGAGTCATAATAACAGATTGGTAGTGAAAATACGTACACCAATAAGAGAAATAATTTTGTTTACTATTTATTAAACAAGTTATGTAGTTGATATAAACATTAATAATAATAAAACAATACAAAAATATAATATAATGTTGATAAAATTTCATTTTAAAACTCTGCTATTTATTTTAAAAAATATTTTTTTTGATTTTATTATTTCATTAGCTACATTAAATCTCATCGTTGAATTCTTTAATTAAATATCGTTGTAAGAATTATGGAAATAATATCGTTGGATCTCCAACCATTGATAGAAATTATGAATTGATAGAAAAGAAGACATACATAGTAACTTGATTTGGTGCTGCGACGCATGGTTGTTTATTAATACTAATAGTTATTTTTGTCTACTTTTTCAATATTGACTGCTCTTTCGACTTTATTGTTTCTAACCTTATAAACCATGCATTGCATGTCTATCACTTATCTAAATGTTTCAATCTTATTATTTGCATATTTTAGACTCCCGAAACTGAAAAATACCCGTAACCGTTAAAAGTGGCTTGGGCTCTATATCAAAATCTCGATTTTGTCACTACATAATTCAACGTTCAACGTTCGATGTATTCGATAGTCTCAGTGGCAGATCCATGATTTGAAAACGGATGGGGCGGAATATATATTACTAGCTCATCGGAGGTAAATATAGGTAGCGGACGTGACATTTTTACGCCTAGATAAGGAGAAATTAGTCGCACGGAGTGGGCGGTAGCGACACTTCTGTATAAAATCATGGTTTATCAAAGCTAGAAATATTTGAGGGCGAGGGCGAGGGCGAGGGCGACCATTTTATCATATAATTAGTGTTCATCACTAACTCAAAATCACACGCTTTAGTATGGAGCGAACCCCAGCAGCTTGTGCCATGGACTGGAGCATTCAGCTCCAAAAAGACCTTCGTTCAGATATACCAGGTAACTCCACCAACTTCACATACATTTATAAATTAATTCTCTGCAAAATTGATTCATTTCTTATGGTTTAGGAAAATCAATTGATGCCTTACAAGAAATCGGCAGGCGGCTTCAGCGGTGGAACAAGGATCCAAAGCTGACGTTTGCAGAGCACACGATGTTCGGCTTATTCCCGGAAGAGGATAAGCTGTTCCTCAATGCTATATTACTGTGTCTGGCCGATGCGTTTAGTTCAGGGGACAAACACACTAAAGAATGCGTAGTTAGAATTTTTATGAAAATTAAGAGGAGGGGAAATAGAGATGCTGAGGGCATTTTTAGCAAGGAAATGTTTGAGAATCAATTGGAGTTGTTGACCAGAGTGAAGGAAGTGTTTGATGAAGGGGATACTGAGGAAAGAGCACTCTCTTTGCGGCTGTTTGGTTGCTGGGCTTATTTTGCAAAGGATTGTCCGGATGTGCGGTATATTGCGCTGTCAAGTTTGGTTACTGGTGATGTTCTTGAGGTATGCTGATGAAGCATTATGTATTATCTGACGGATTTTAGCTTTTATGCGAAGTAGTAACAGTTTAGTTCTGTATGTAGGAACTTCTCATTTATTGATTTTGTTTGTAAAATGATTCCTTGTTTTTGTTGCTCATTTAATGTATAACTATCTGAGGTGGGTGCATATAGTGACTGATAATGTTACAAAAATTGTTCCAGATTATCTTAATTTTTTTTCTATAGTTTACAAAACTTTTTGCTGCTTTCTGCAGGTGAAGGCTGCTTATTTTGCTGCAGGCTACTTGTCTGAGACGTCAGATGACTTTGCAGTTGTTTTCTTGGAGATGCTTAGGACAACAGTCTCGTCACAGGAGAGTTCAGAAGACATAAAGTTAGCTGCAGGACGTGCATTCGCCAAACTGTGGTGCTCGTTTTCAATTGCAGAGAATGCATACAAGGTTCAACATCTTCCCACCTCTATTAGATGCATTAGTTGTTCTTTACGCTGTGACATGGATTTATTTTTCTCACATATCTAAGCACGTTGAGGACAACTTAAACATAAAATAAGAAAGAAGTGTGAAATCCTATGTGGAGCTATCACTTTTCGTTTTACATGGGCATAACTACGTACAGTTTGTGCATGTTTTTGAGATATTATGTGTTTGTATTTAGAGCTCACTTTTATATTGCATTGCAAGTTTTCAACTTCTAAATATACTTCTTATAGTTAGGTTTGAAGCTTCTCATGGATTCTTCAGAAGATGACTTCTCAGCTACCATGCTAATCTCACTTTCCAAAATTGCTTCTCGTTGGATGCTTCTAGTTCCTACTCAGGTGCCTTTTCATATGACTTGGATGTATCTTATCAATCAATTGCCTATAGTTTTTTGAATATCTGGATGTCAATTTCTATTTTTTCTTCCTTTCACAGCCTATAAATGAATTCAAACTTGTCTTCAAGAAAAGAGACTAAGCTCAATGTACAGAAATGATTTATTGGCACAATTTATAATCTGTGGAGGGGTGGATAACTGGATATCAATATTCAATTATACTCAACCCAATGTACTTATTAAACTGGTTGTACAAATTTGATATACAATAACACTATTAGTCAGTAATCTTATTTGCTTCTATATATTAGTATCTTGCTTATTTGAGTTTGTAATTTCTTATTTCTTGTTGTAGTTTGAATTGCTTACACTGTTTCAAAGTGAAGATAGATCTTTGCGCATGCAAGTGACATCTTTGAGATGCTTCCGCCTTTTATTAGCAAGAGAAGTTTGTATTGTTCCTTCAAATGCAAGCACAGTCCATAGGGTATTCGGCATCCTACACAGATCTGAACTTCAACCGACACTGCAGCTTGAATCTCTAAGACTTTTATATAAGTATTGTTGCTGCATTACTAAAATATGGCCTCAGTATATTCATAGAGTCCCTCACATCATCATATTTTGCAGATCCTTCTGATCAATTTCTCCATTATTCCGTGCATGGAGATTCCTGAGCTTTTCCAGAAGCTGTTTGTGGTCGTTAAAAATATGCTAAAATCATCAGTGCAATCAAACAGAGTTTTCGCTGTTAATGTTCTAGCAGATCTTTCAGGAAAAGTTTTGGGAAGACAAGATATGTGGTCAGGTGGATCAGGTTGTACTCTGGCATCCCAGGTGATCTCTTTCATCCTAGATCAAGTCATATCTCTCGTGACACCATTAATTGGTAATAATATGGCTGACTTTGCTGTGGAGTTTGAGGTTAAAAGCTTGCTGAAAACTTTATTCTGATTGAGAAATGCCCAAAGCTTCATTGCCTAGTACTCAATAGTGCATGTTTATTTGTATGTAATTTGATGAAGATGATCGACAAAGAATCAGAGAAAACAGTCTTGTCAAATCCCCATATGACAGTGTATGTTAGCAATGGCAAAACACTGGTTGAATCAAATATCATTCTCACTATGTCAAAAATCATGGCTATTTGTTTGGAAAACCTTGAATATACAGGTACTGAAACAAGCCACAACTTGGATTTGATGCATTGAAACTTCAAGTAGAAATTGTATGCCATTGTAGCTATATAGGTAGCTACACTAGGCTGATGAACTTTCTATTATTGCACTTACATTCTGCCTTTATCTGCATGAAGAATTTGACAGAGGACTTGTTGTCACCTTGTAGAGCTCTAGTTTGTCCTGTGCTTCTTCCATTCTTGAGTTTGATAAATCTACCTTGGGTTGTGCAAATGAGATTTTAGAAGGAAATAATTACTGGTGTGCTTATAAGGCTGGAAAAAATGCTGCCTGTCAGGGTGCATGGTCCACTGCTGCTTTCATATTTGAGCAGCTTATGAAAGCAGTTAAATCTTCTTCCTGTTGCAGCTGGGTTAAAATCTCTGTCTTGGTTCTCTACCTCAGAAAAACAGATTCAGCTGTTCTTTTTATCTGGCCAAGGCACATGTATCATCCCAGGTGGAAGTGGTTTACGTGAAAGGTGTCAGTGCATTGAGGACCCAAAGTTACAAGTATAGGGAAATTCTTCTTAATGGTTATGATACAATTCTTTGTGCTGAAGAAATTCTTCGAGCCCCTGATATGGGCCATATATTCAGTTTCCAAAGATGTTTTTGACCCTTAGAGCAAAGGTTTTGAAAAAAGTTGCTGATATGATGCAGTTACTTGATTCAGTTTCATCTATCCAGGGTGGCACTGGTATGGTAGAGTGTTAGATAGAGGTACTCTTCTTTTGCCCGAAACTTCTTTGAAACTTGGCTCCTTCATTAACTCTGTTATGGAGGCATCATGCCATATGAAAAGAAATTGGCTGAAGAATCTGATATGCTTTTGACATCTTTCATGGGTATGGACAGACAAAGTGTAATGAGTGTTTCTACACTTGCATTGAATTGCTCAGTTATGGCCTTTACTGCTGGTTTTGCTTTTCTAGTTCCAGACTGGTGTTCTTCGGAAATTTATAAAGTTTCTAAATCTAGATACCTAGATGAGACTTTGCATGCCTTGCTCATTGAAGATCTTCTTGGGCGATTTAAGCATATAGGTCGCAAGACTAGGGAAAATCTCCTATTCCTTCTGAAGCC
>NC_056042.1:7485060-7512896 GCF_004379255.2 Salvia splendens
ATTGACTCGCACTCGCCCGCGCAGGGGCACCCGCCGCAGGCAACATGACCAAGGCGGCGCCGCTTCCGACCTAGGGTTCCCAGCTGCAGGAACACCACGATACAGAGCGGCCTCCTCGTCCTTGTACGGACTTCGATGTCGCCTATTTCAAACTCCTACGCTCACCTTGGCATTCACGAAGAGATGATCAAGGTACGGCTTCTGCGTGCGCTCAATACTGCCTTTTTGTTGCTGATTTTTGGTGTTAGCTTTTGGTCTTTGGACTGTAATCAAATGTACGTG
Organism: Salvia splendens; assembly: GCF_004379255.2. NCBI lineage: Eukaryota > Viridiplantae > Streptophyta > Magnoliopsida > Lamiales > Lamiaceae > Salvia > Salvia splendens. Next base: position 7,485,343 of record NC_056042.1, read on the forward strand.
CGCCTTGTGCCAACGTTTGGTTTTGAACTATATGAAGGAAAGGTGGGAAAAAGGAGTAATTGCTATGTTTGATAACTGAAAGCATCGAAGAAACATTCATGCTATGGCATATGCTGCATTATGCAGGATTTTGTTGCTCTTTATTATTATGAAATATCTTGTGTGATTTTGTTAGAATTGACGTACTTTGGGAGTTATATATTCGAGATTGAACACCATTTTTATGTGATAGTCTACTGAGTATAGCCATCTCTAGTGTCTTAGTTAATCTACAAAAGCAATAGCCTAACAGGTAAAGGAAATCTTATGTGTTCATTTACATTGGCACACGCACACAAAGCCATATATGATTTGTTTCTCCATTCTTTAGGTACTTTGGAAGCCTAGATCTCTGAGCCTGATAGCCTACTGAATTTATGTCCAATTCTAAGCTCCTTTCTGCACATCATCTTAATTAGTAGTCGTCTTAATTAGTAGTATAAGCCAATGTGAGTCCTAATACTGGTTTTGAACTTATATGTGCTGGTATTATAACTGTCATTTTGTTAGATGTGAAACTCTTAAGCTCTGTTTTTGCTAACTTAGTTATTAGCCTTGACCATTGAGTTCTTTCTTCTATTTATACTCTCTAAAATGAGGAAAAAGGGGGAAATTATGTGCAGGAAGTTATCAGTATGTGTTCATTTACATTGGCACACGCACACAAAGGCCATATATGATTTGTTTCTCCATTCATTTAGGTACTTTGGAAGCCTAGATCTCTGAGCCCGATAGCCTACTGAATTTAAGTCCAATTCTAAGCTCCTTTTCTGCACATCATCTTAATTAGTAGTCGTCTTAATTAGTAGTATAAGCTAAGTGTGAGTCCTAATACTGGTTTTGAACTTATATGTGCTGGTATTATAACTGCCATTTTGTTGTAGATGTGGAACTCTTAAGCTCTTGTTTTGCTAACTTAGTTATTAGCCTTGACCATTGAGTTCTTTCTTCTGTTTATACTCTCTAAAAATGAGGAAAAAGGGGGAAATTATGCAGGATAGTTATCAGTATATTACCCCAAAGATGAACCACTATAAGTACCCGTCCTCTACCTTCAACGATAGAAGCGTTTATCTAATCAATGAAAAGCCCAGACTAATTTCACTTTGACTAGTTCATAGGCTCAGTGAGAAGATGGGAGATGCTGCTGAAAAGCTCAAGGGTTTTACTTTTTAGAAATTACTTGGAATAAATAAAAAACTGAAGAGATTGTTGGCAACTTAATCCTCAGACCAATTCAGAGGGTTTTTCCTTGCTTTTTGCTGTCTATATTCATATTCTTATGGTGAAAATTCCTTGTCTATCTGGTGTTGGAATGTCACAAGGTACTTTGAAGTTTTTCAATCTTTTTTCTTGTCCACCTTAAGCCTTGTTAGCATCTATTGTCTCTGATTTCATAGGTCAAATAGCCAATACTGCTATGTAGATGTTTAAGTGGAGCCTATATGAACATATCTATCTTATCTTACAGGACCGCACACGTACCGATACATACAAAAATGCAATATTCCAGCATCAAGATCAAATTGCAGGAAAAGTGAGCATTTGATTGGTGGTCCATAAAGTGTTTTGATCATTAAATTGTCTGTGACAGGTTTTAGTCCTGATATTGACACATCACTGCTGGTATCTGCTTCCTTCTGATTATGCGTGTAATATAGTTGCTAGTTCAAAATTTAGTGATACATGTGTTGATGGAGAAAAAGAGATCAAGAGTATAATGTCTGCTTGAACTAATTTCTATGTTCCCTCTTAAATGATATACTGGCTAAAGTTGTCAACTCCTGGGGTCTAATTGCTGAATTCTAAATTTTCTCAACTTGAATGGTGGTTCTTGTACTTCAGGTTGTTCTTGATGTTGGTTGTGGCACCGGAATTCTCTCTATATTTTGTGCCCAGGCTGGAGCAAAGCGGGTATGATCCTCTTACTATTTACTGACCCTGTCAAGACACTGGATCTTACTGAAAAATGTGATTTTGTCATATACTATATGGTTATTCTGCCAGAAAGTACTGCGACCTTCAAGTTGTAATTATGTATGCTTTTTCTACAAGCCCAGATATTCATATATGTAGATTAAATCCATGATTTTTAAAATGCTCAACTAGAACCCTGGACATTAAACATGGATTTATAAAAAGAATCTCTATATTGCCAATTGTAGTGCTTTGTATACTTCTCATATTGTATTTGTTCTGCAAAATTAACACAAGTTTTTCAGACAATTCTACTCAGATTCCATGCAAGCATCATTTTGTTTCAAAGCGGCCATGACCCCTGAGATGGACAAGCTCCATAAATCATAGTAGTTGTTAACCTTGAAATACATGCCCATTTTTTCTGAGATTGGGGCTCAAAATAATTCACTTAAATTAGTTTTAACTATTTGCACTTTCAATTTACTTGGAATTGGGTATCGGTAAGTATTTATGAGATCAAGTTGCTGGGCTACTGGTATTTTGTCCGAGATTTTCTGAGTAGATTTTGACTGTAATATCTTCTTCATGTTTGCTTCCAGGTGTATGCAGTTGATGCCAGTAATATTGCAATTCAGGTGCTTTTGTCTTAATGGTTGATTTATACTTGTTGGGACATGCTCAATCAAATTGTCGTGTTGTCTTGTTGAATACTGTGGTATTCTTTTCTTCCAATCTACTTACAAATCTGTGACTTCCATGTGAAGATTCCTTATTGTTACGACTACGAGAGTGTTTAATATGAAAGCATTAAGTGCAGAATTCGGACAGTAAAAAATTTCAATTTCTTCCATTCTAACTAGTACAATAAGGGTCCCCTACTTTTGATGATTAGTTTAGATAGATAAAAATAGTATGCTAATCCCTAGTTGACTTAGACGGAATGATATTTTGGGATATCCCAAGGCTCTTGATAACTCATACAGTTTGAGCTAATTTTTCTTGATTCATATCCCTTTAAGGGATGAACCAGTCCTTTGTATCGTTTCATACTTCTTTGAATTCGTTCTACTAAGTATCATGTCTTTTAATAAAATCTTACTGTTTTATTAATGAAATGTCGAAATCTATAGCTTATTATGAAAGAGCAGCCAAATTTTACCTTTGTGCAACAAATAGACCAAAAATAGGGTTAACACCAACCAATAATGAGTTCAAAACACTCAACCTTATAAATGAACATGTCAGACATCTCTTGAAAAATGACATGCTTCTTGGTGTTCCTGCACCGTTGCAGAGTTAAAAAAGAAAATGATTTATAGGATCTAAGGTGTGATGCAATTGCTGCCTGTGTTTTATGTCCTTATACATTGCTACACTAGAAAAGTCAAGTATGATTATTCTTAAAGAGTTTTGTATGAGAAAATGGATATAACTGAGATTAATCAAGATACATTCTTAAATCAAGCCTTGTAATTAAATTTTATTGGATGCAGTCATAAGCTTATAAAGTTAACTAACCTAATGAAACTTGTCTAATGATGACCGTAACTCAATTGTAATTATATTGATTGTTTGAGCCTTTGAGGATGTATGCAAATTATAATTATAGGAATTCAACCTTTAAAATTTGTTTTCCCCTCAATCTTCATGGGAAGACTTTCTAATACAGAAGCTGAATTTTTGTACAGTTGGGCTGAGTGAACACTGAAATACCATTGTTTGCAAAATAGAGCTGTTTAATGAGAAAGGGTGTTGAATAGAAAGCAGAACCATTATGTGATGACTGATGATGACCTGGATGTTATATAGATTATGCTTGGTTGGTCTTCTCCCAATGAGATTTTGGCATACTGCCTGCTATTGAGGGTAAATTTGGATAATGGAATTCAGAAAATACCAGCGGTGTGCTGGGTGCCTGGGAGAATTTGAAATGCATAATTGTTCGCAAATAATGGCTTTAAAAGAGGAAAGGCTGTTGATGATGGCTTATAATGTGGATGATAGAAACTAGACTGAAAGTAGAATAGCATCTATCAATATTGACCTTTGGCTTTTTCTGATTTGGGGAACAAAGTTTATGCATTCCAATGACAACTTTTCATTTCAAATTTTCATTTTTACAAAAAAAGAAGGAACATCTGACATGTGTCTTGTAGCTTACTTTAGCTTATTCTATTCTTCATTCAAATGTCTCCATGTGGTTCTGATTGATGCTAACTATTTAAACTGTCATGCCAGGCAAATGAAGTAATCAAGGCTAACAACTTGTCTGACACAGTTATTGTATTGCATGGACGAGTTGAGGTAGGCTATTTATTGAAGTATGCTACATCTTGTTTTTAATGTTCATAACAGCTGTTATAGAAAATTTGTTACAGTGTTTTGGATTTGAGAACTTTTATAGCTGAATCAAACTACATAAATTTTATAATAGATAACTTGAACATAATATCTTGCTGAAAGTGATACCAGGGGGTAATGAATAAATAACAAGGTCTTAGCATGAGGATATTGACTTGAATGTTCAGAATAAATAGCTATTGTGACTTTGTGTACTTGGTATGGGTGGATACATAATCACGTGATATAAATTTTTTCTGTATTTCCTGTTTATCAACACCAATTTTCATAATCTTTAGATCCTTGTAGGTAATTGTCCAAATTGATCCATACATTGATAAGTTCTTAGTGTGATGATGTCATGTCCTTGAATTTCAAAATGTCTTTTGTTATAATATATTGGGGGTAGGAGCATTTACATTGTGCTGTCCACTACAGGATGTCGAGATTGATGAGAAAGTTGATGTAATTGTTTCTGAATGGATGGGCTACATGCTTCTTTATGAGGTGATATGACATTTGCCAGTTTTTTCTGGGTTAAATAGTATAATTGCATTGTCTTGAGTCGCGACATGTCAATTGATATTAATTTCAATCTTAAATTTAAGTCTTCAGTTATTACTAGTGTAAACTTTGGACTAACATGGTAATATGGTATATGCATTGCTCTACCATCATCAGAGCATGCTGGGGAGTGTTATTACTGCCAGAGACCGATGGTTGAAACCTGGAGGTCTTATCCTTCCATCATACGCCACGGTATAACTTTGCTCCATCCTATCCCTTCTCATGCTAGTTGCTACCCAACCTGCATGTGGTCCATTGATGGAATATGGCATGGATATGATTGGATTTCGGCTGTAGCTTCTGCTTAATTTTTTGTTATACTTGTTTTATTTTATTGCAATTGTATTTGTTACCATGAATTGATATATGTTTGCGAGAACTTTCTATTGATATAGTCTAGTGCACAATCACCTTGGGATGTGCATCAATATCATCTTAGGCATTTTACAGTTAGTGGGGGATTTCTTATGCTTACATTCACTGGATTAGTGAGTATAATGTTGTCTTTTGAACATTTGCAGTTGTACATGGCCCCTGTCTCTTATCCAGAACGATATAGTGAAAGTGTTGATTTTTGGCGCAATGTCTATGGAATTGACAGTGAGTGCTTTTTAATTCTTTTGTCGAAACATTCAGTTATTTGCTGCATTTTCTTCTAATACAAAATTGCTAGGCTAAGATAACTTTCTTGGTATGCTTAAGGTGCTCCCTTTGTATAATGTCATACAAATATTATATGATGTACATGTATAGAACTATAGATATAGTTCTTCTTTACTCTACAAACAGTCATTCCAGTTCAAAACCAAGTCACAATTGAATTCACAGTCATCTGTTAATATGGTAGAACATCAGATTGTAAATATGACGGTTATACCAAGTACCAATTGCATGAAAAATAGTAGTTCTGTTCTTAATTGATATTATATTCAAACATTACTTCATGATTAAACTCATTTCTATGTGATATATTCTGAAGAAATTCAATGCATCACCGGATCAAACCGGGTTATGCAAACTAGATATATTAACTAATGAGCTTGCATCAACTCTTGATTCCATATTTTCACACAGTCAGACGTCTTCAGCAGTCTAGGGTTACCTCCAAAACAATATGAATTTTGACCTTCTAGTCAATCAGTTTAGTTTGTGAGGGCTAAGCAAACTGAGGGCACATCTATTTTTACAAATGGGGCCTTATAATAAGATGGACCTTATGAATTTTGTTTTGAGTTACATAATCATTCTATTGGTTTATTATATTAATTCTGATGTGAAAACAAAGATCAAATTCATGAATGTGTTGTCCACTTTAAGTTGTTGAATGGTTATATCTAATTGACTAAGTATACCTGAAACTTTATGGGGTTCAGTTCCAAGTTTCCACTTGGATAGTCTGAAGGGACCTGTCTGATTTGGTTAGGGCTTCTCAGTTTGTCATATCTTCTACTATTCATGCTTTCATAGAACTGGTATTCCAATGCCTTTGACTGTTTGTTGATAATACAATTTGCAATCTTGTCTTTACAATACCATATTTTTATATGTTTATTTTTTTTATATTCATAAGGTAAAATAGTGAACTGCGGGAAACTTACATGTTAATCTTCCAGCCTCTTATGTAGTACTACTATATAATTTGAAAAATAAAGTGTATAAGAAGATATCTCTTTGCATTTTAACTAGTGTGTTTCATGTATCTTTTGAGTTTGTAGTGCAAGTGTTAAGGTTCATGTTTTTTTTGTAGTGTCTGCAATGATGCCATTAGCAAAGCAGTGTGCATTTGAAGAGCCGTCTGTTGAGATGATCAGTGGTGAAAATGTATTGACATGGCCTCATGTGGTAAGTCGTTCAATGCATGTCTTTGATGCCTTGTCTATTCTATGTATCTATCTTTGAGATTTTCTATGTTATGGCATCTGCATGAAACTTCAACCAAGTTTTTATGTTATTATTAAAGGTATTTTCTCAGTGTGTTTTATATCTCCTTTATGCTTATCAAAATACTCGTGTCGAAAAGCTTTGTAGTTTGTACCGATGAAAGAGTGCTTGATAATGGTTCACTGGCATTCAGATCCTGCTATAATGCATCACTATGATTTCATGTTCCACTTATCACCTGGGTATCTTGCGTTCTCCCATTATGTTTTAAAAGGGAACGAAAATGGACTCAAATCAACAAACAATGATTTATATAAAGGAAAGGAATAACCACAATGAAATAACAAGGAAATCAGAGAAGCATCAAATGGATGAGGTCACAAAAAATCATAACTCATCTATGGACTAACGTACTTAACTAACAATATATTAGAAACCAATTATAATATATGCTATTTCCCTGATTTTCTGGAGCGCTGATAATATATCTGCAACACACTGCTGTCCATTCTGATTTTATGCAAACCATTTGCATTGATGGATTTCTATAATTGTGACATTCTAAAATTCCCAAAAATATTGTGTATGCTGCCAATTGCTTTAACCAATCAGTAACCATAAGTTACGCAACTTTGTTTGATTATGCGACAGGTAAAGCATGTTGATTGTTCGACCCTTACAATTGAGGAGCTACAGACTGTTTCAACAAGATTTACATTCAAATCAATGATGCGAGGTAAAATCCTCATTCCCATAGTCTTCCATTGTTTCTTGGATCCCGTCTTGAGTTCATTTGTTTACGCACTCTTCTGCATGTGCAAGTAATACTTTTTCGGTGCTAACCCCTTTGATTGGTTGGAACGTTTTCTCATGGTTGATATTTTAAGTTTTTTGTTTTCTGAGCACATAAATAGTTATTAAATTACTATTCTTTGTTTACCTTTATAACTTTGTAGATATGTGTAATGTATTTTCTATTAAAGCCTGTATTTTGTTCTTCATTTGCAGCACCATTTCATGGGTTTGCTTTCTGGTTTGATGTGGAGTTTGGTACTTCTTCGGTAAACACTTCCAAGAGCAACAATGCACAACCTGCACTTCTTGCGGCTCCAGATGATACAGCTACGGAAGCTGATAAAACAAAGAAGCGAGCCAATCCCAGTGAAGGGCTTGTGCTGTCTACTGCTCCTGAGGCTCCCCCAACACATTGGCAACAGGTGTCCCATATATCTTGCACTTTCTTCTCCTCCTATCGTGCCAACTCCTGCTAATACTATGTTTTCAAAACATTAGACCTGTATCAGTATATACAGCTTGTATTATTCCAACCTTCGACCCACTGTGGTTGGCCAGCATGTGAGCCCTGTTTAGGTTTATCCTATCCCATCTGCAATTAATATGCAGGGATAGGTTGGTGGCGGACGCTGTCAAATTCCTTGAAATTGAATCACCTAGAACTTATTTCTTTAATCATCACACTTAACTCCTTCATCGTTGTCTTGCACTAAAACTTATTTAACATGCTTGACATTGGCAGACATTGATCTACTTCTATGACCCGATAGAGGTGGAGCAAGATCAGGTGATTGAAGGTTCCGTAACACTGACACAAAGCCTGGAAAATGCTCGGTTCATGAATGTTCATCTAGAGTACTCGTAAGCCAAGCTTCCTCTCTCTTTCCCATATGGTTCTTTCTTATCATTAACATGAGCTTCTCACCTACGCTCAGATCTGGCGGTCGTTCTTTCGTGAAAGAATCCGTAATGCGATGATTGAGGCCCAGTCTTTATGAGCTGATTGACTTGACTGACATCCATTTGAGGATTCTTGGATGGTTCGAAAGGCGGCTTTGTGGTGCATATTGCACAAGCTAAAGAAAAAGGGGATATTGATGGTAGAGGTAGAGAAGAGAGAAGAGATATATAGGGTATTGTGTCCAACAATTAAAGATGGGACCTCTAGATTTACTCCATGTTGTGCTTTCTTTTATGACTTTTTTTTAGCTATGCTCTTGTACCATTAGCAACACTTACGCTTTGGAATTTTTGCAATTTGCTAAATCCAGATCTTGTGGCATTTTTTAGAAATGTTATTGCTCGTAATCTGTAGTTTTCTCATAGCTTTCTAATTGTAGTCTCATAAAAAAGACATTTTTGGAATGATATAAATTTTAATAGTACATAATCAATAATGTAAGAGAAAGATAGAAAAAAATACTAGTATAATTAAAATAATACTAGTGAAGTGAATGAGGTCTAGAGAGAAAATGGTTTTTAAAATAGAATTGTCTAATTTTGGTTTCATCTAATTGTATGTATGCTTTTATATGACCAGCTAAGTAGTGAAAATGAAAGGATACTATTTTAGTCATAGTTATAATCATGCTCTTAGAGCATCCACAATGGCGGCGAGCGGACCGGCTAGCCGATTCCCGGCGCTGGCATGTCCGCTGGCCGAACCATTGCAGCCGGCGAGCGGCAAATCGGCGAGAAAAATGGCGAGCGTACGTCGATTTTCGGGCGCTGGCCGCCATTGCAGGCTCTCGACCGGCGAGCGATCGGCCAGCCGTTTTTTTATTTTTTTTATTTAATTTCCGAAACACTATATATACGCGATTTGCACGTCATTTTCATTCGCACCACTTGTTTTAACGAGTTTTCTCTTTATCTTAATTTCTGTACAATTAATGTAATTTTTTTTAATTAATGTACTTTTTTAAATTTAAATGTTATTATTGAATTTTCCCGTATCTGTGTCGTAAATTTAATTCCGTATTTTGTGTGATTGGTAAGTATTAATTTTTTATAATTTTATTTATTGTGGCTAGCCTATTGCTTGTCCAGTTGCTTGTCCTGATAATGTGGCATGAGGAGTTTTTAAGTGCTGATGATGTGGCAGGGAGGAGTTGTGGCTAGCCTATGGCTTGTCCAGAACCATTGGAGATGCTCTTATATCCAACGGCTTTGGCTTTGGCTTAGGCTGTGGCTGTGGCTGTGGCCAAATCATCGATCCGCGTCCCGCGAAATCAATTTTTCATTTTACACTTTTGAACCGAAATACAAAAAATTGGCGCCAAATACTCAAATTGAAGATTGGCTCTAAAATTGAAAACTAAAATTTTTGCAGCCTTCCCTCCTGATTCTCCATCTTCTATCACTGAGAGTATAAATACACCCATCTCAGTCTGTCTAAGTCCAACCCAGTAATCTCGCCTTCAATTTTTACCTTCATTTTTCGTAAACTACAGATCTGTAAATGGCGGGCGGCGCAGCATCATCCAACGCCTCGAGACAGAGGAAGAGAGTGGAGGCTGAATCCGCCTCTCTCAAACGCGCTAGAGACGGCAGCGCCTTTACCAAATGGTACTCTTCTTCTCCGTTAATCTTACTTTTGTAAGTCAATCTGTAGGTTTTAGTCTGTTTTTCTATTATTACTTGATACGAGAGAACGTTTTGCAGCGAGGAATGCCACAAGGATGTGGCGGTAGCTTTGATTAGCTTCCACAACTGTAGCCTTGATGCTAAGATTAAGATGAATTTAGGTATTTCATTTTCTGTATTTTTATTTCCTGTTGTAGTTATTTTTCTCAAAAAAAATTGAATCTATGTACGTTATGCTGTTGGTTTAAGTTTATTTCGTGGTGTGAATTGCTGTTTAGTTATCGATCTCTATTTATGTAGAGTCTCAGGTTGTGGAAATGGCTGAGACGAAGAAGAAGGCATCAGCAGAGAAGTATTTTTCCAAAGCTATAATTATGTCTCTTTGGTTTATGTATGAGAATATAGATTTAGAATGCTAATTAACACCTAAAATGATGCAGAAAGAAGACAAAACAAACTGATTCAAAGCCAAAGAAGGCCAAAAATCCAAACGGGAAGAAGCGGCCTCCCACCGCTTTCTTCTTGTTCATGTATGCGCTGATCACCTGCCTTGAATCTTTTTATGAGTTTATATGAACCGGTCTTGTGCTGTTGTTAATATGTTAGTATTTGAATGGTTTGTAGGAATGACTTTAGGAAATCGTTCAAGGAGGCTAATCCTGACTGCAAGAGTGTTGCCACGGTAATGCTGTAGTGTGTGTGATAACTGTGTGAACTATCTGAGAAACATGATTCTGGTTTCAGTCATTTGAGTTCCATAAGAATTTGTTTTGTTTGTTTTTTAGGTTGCAAAGGAAGGTGGTGAGAAGTGGAAATCAATGAATGATGATGTAAGTCTGAATTCACAAGTGTTAGTGTGTTGTGGTGAACTAATGTGAGATTCTTCACTGACTTGTATTTCCTACTTGATATATAGGAGAAGAAAGTGTATACTGATAGAGCTGCAGAGCTTAAAGCAGAGTATCAAAAGGCATCTGAAGCTGAAAATGAGCAAGTATGTTCCTTGCTTTGGTTTATTTATGTGGTAGATATGTTTATATGGTTTGCCATTGTTGACAAGGGTGTTTATTTATATATAGGATGATGATGACTCAACTGAAAATGAGGTCAAGGATGATGCAACTGAAGATGAGGTCAAGGATGATGCATCTGAAGATGAGGCTAAGGATGATGCAACTGAAAAAGAGGTCAAGGATGATGCAGCTGAAGATGAGGTCAAGGATGAAACAAAGGAGACATCTGAGAAAGAGATTAAGGATGATATAATTGATGAAGAGATCAAAGAGGAAGAAATAGAATATGATGAATAGTCCACCAGGACAGTTGAATGCTAAATATAGGCAATTAGGATAGCTTTTTTAGGCCTTCTGATGCTTAATTTGCTTCAAGCTTTTGTATATCTACCTTCACTTGTGCACTGCTGATATTGTTTTGAGGAAATTTTGTGAAAGAGAAATGGTGCATTTGGTGGGTTTCCCCTTTCTACGGATATACTGTGGCTTTTTGGTTAATTTTGCCTGCGTATCATTTATCTTTTCAATGTATCAACTTTGAGTGAAGAATATGGTAAGTCCTTTGAATGAAGAATATGGTAAGTCATAATTTGATCTTTATTTGCAGAAAGTTGGTTAATGTGAAAACTTGATTAACTTTGAGCTGGAGTCCTTTGAATGAAGAGCATGATAAGTTACTTGTGTACCTGAACTCACAAGATAAAAAAGATAATTTAACTTGTGCTCATGCGATAATGAGCATAGAGAGTAGAGAGACAGCATATCACTGACCCATTTTTCTCTTCATTTTACTCTTGCAAGGTGGCAATGGTTTTCCACACAAGCACAAGTTGTGAGCATATGCAATTGGTGGGAATATGTTCAATGGCTTTCCTTGTGGGATCTTCCCACACAATCTGTTTGCCCTGAAGCTTGCATGCCTCAGCGCCTTGACTCCTAACAAACTGTCTGGGATTCTTCCAGTAAGCCTGTTTATCGACAGATCTAACCAATGCAGCTGCAGAAAAGTTCCCAGACTAGCTGGGATTGTTCCCGTTATCTGGTTTCTTGAAATGTCGATTTTTTCCAGCTTCGCAAGGTTTGAAACTGAATCTGGAATATGACCTGATATCTTGTTGCTTGCCAGGTTCAGCACCTTCAATTTCATCCCCACGCTGAATTCAGGAATCCTGCCAGAGATCTGGTTGTTGGACACATCCACGACCTCCATGTATCTGCTTAGTATCCTCGAAAGGGAGCCAAAGAGGCGGTTTGAATGGAGATCAAGAGCCGAAATCTGGCCAGGCAACCTCATTTTGGAGACATCAGCCTTGATCAAGTTGTTGGAGATCTTTGCAGTCCGCAAACTAGCCATGTTTGCCAAGAAACTCGAAATCCCAGTCGTGAAATAGTTGTCCGATAGGTCCAATGTGGCCAGGGAGTCTGGCTTGGAGAAGTTTGGCAGCGCGCCACGCAGCTTACAGCCTGCTAGATGGACATCAGAGAGCTGCCTGTTCCTGGTCCAACTAGGAACCGCCCCTAAATCAAGATCGTTGTAAGAAAGATCGATAGACAGTATCGAAGGGAGCCCCTTTGCAAACGGTGCATCAGGCAAAGAACCAGTCAGCAGATTTCTTGACAAGTTAAGGTTCCACAAGTTATGCAGCGCAGCAATGGATTCTGGGATTTGACCAGTGAGCTTGTTAAAGCCCAGTCTCAACACAGAAACTGATTTCATATTCCTAATTTGTGCAGGAATCCTTCCAACCAGGCGATTCTGATCAAGCGACAGCTCAGAAAGCCGAACTAAACTGCACAAAGAAACCGGTATCTGCCCAGAGAATTGGTTCCTTGTAAGCACAAGATATGCCAGATTTTGCAGCTGTCCAAGAGAATCCGGTATTGATCCAGACAACATGTTGAAGCTGAGATCAAGAGAGTGCAAGCTTCTGAGATTCCCAACAGCCTGAGGAATTGGGCCAGTCAGCAGATTCTTAGCCAGATTCAGCTGCAGGAGATTCCTCAAATTCCCCAATGCAGGTGGAATCTGGCCGTTAAATCGGTTACCACTCAAGGACAGAATCTGAAGATTCCTCAACTTGCCTAAACCGGAAGGGATGTTTCCTTGCAGTGAGTTGTCATCAAGAACCAGTTGAGTGAGGCGTGTGAGACCGGAGAAGCTCTCGGGAATCTTCCCAGCAATGCGGCATGATTTCCAAGAAATGCAAGCTGCCGAGAGAGGGAGAGAGAACTCCCTTCATCAACACACCACCATGGCTCTGCAGCATCAACCTGTTGACTCTCCCGCCCTCGCCACACTCCACGCTCTCCCAGCCGCCGCTGCAGCAGTCGTCGCCACTCCACGTGGAGAGGAAGCCGGTGGTGTCTTTGACAATGCCGGCCTTGAATCCAAGAAGAGCAGCTCTGTCTGCAAGTGAGCAACCTGAGATTTCTGATTGTGAAGAAGCTGATTTCAAGAATGTCAGCATCATCAGCACAAGTAAAACACACATCACAAACTGCATTTTCTTGAAGGCTGGATTTTTTGGAATTATTTTTATGTTGCAAATAAGTGTACTGGGAAAAATCTGTTGGGAAGGGAAGTGGGAAAATCAAATGAATGATGTGGTTTGAAATAAAAAGAAACACTCCCAATTTTATAGTGAAGAGAAAAATTAAAATTGTGGTAAAAATTGTAATCTTGGTAGTGAAATTGAAGTGGATCACATGTAAAATTTTCGACTGCCACTTCGCGAGTATTGTGAACTGCTTTGGAACGTTGGAGCGCAATACCCATTCAAATTTATTTCTTCCAAGTCTAATTTAATTTAACTCCATCACTATTTTTCCATCTTTTCTAATTGTCCAAAATTCTCTACTTCTCACAAGTTTAATGAAATCTTGTTTTGACCTCTTAATTACAAATTGGATTTCGGTCACTGATCTATTGAACTTATCGAGGATGCTATTGCATATATCCCAGTTTGTTCAATGCACACTGAAACTGAATACAGTAGAATGTAATAGATAGTACAAATTTTCATATTCTTTTCAGGATTAAATTGTAAACTTATAGAAATAAGAAAGTATTTGAATTATTTACTATTTTACTTTAGTACTCACTTTTTTCAAAATTAATTATATTAACGAGTAATATTTTTTTGCTAATTACTTAGTCGTACTAGTCACTGAAATTTCGTCAATGATTTTGGAGCTATTTTACACGTTTTTGCAATAGAAAAGTTATGGCTGTGGGGCAAATTAATGATTTGATTAAAATTTTGAACTTGGTGATTTAAAAAGTAAAGTAGTATCAGCGTACTTCATATCTTTTCTGCGTCAATGCTTGAATAAAACTGATAGGGTGAGAAACCTTAGTTTAAGATATAGTAATTTGAAAATTTAATATGGGATGATCAACTTTCAATTCAAATAGTGTACTATGCGGTTGGAATAAATTTTGGTTGTTTTTTCTTTTGTTCTTTTTTATTCGCAATGTGTTAGTCAAAACTCAGTGATCTATATACATTGGATATATCTCCAACACCAAAGATCAAGCACTAATGTAGAATTTTCAAGCTAAGATCTAGAACAAATTTAGTGCAATTTTTTTTGTTGCGAGCAGAGATGGCGAAATATAAGCTCACCATGTCTACTCGACATAATATTGTTGGAATAAGGAAATCAATTAATTGGAGAACAAGAAGGTAAGAGATGAAATTATGGCAAGAGTATTAAAGGAAATCGATTAAAGATAATGGAAAATCAAATAAAAAGAATATTAGTATAATTAGAATATATTTTCCATGTTTAGCTAGAATTAGAGTCTATATATAGTTGTGTAACCATGGAGAGAATAGAATTCAAGTCATTCACAATGTAGTCTTTAAAGTTCTCCCCGTCTCTACTTTTCGCAATAATCTTTTATTTTCCGCATTATATTTTCTAACATGGTATCAGAGCAGCTAACGATCCTTCGTTAGTTTGTTCAAAACCAAAAAAAAGAAAAAAAAGAGAGGGTTCCTTTTAATCGGAGTTCTTAAACCCAAATATCACAAACAGTTGCACCAAATATTCTGCTTGTGGAGGAATCACCACTGTTATATTCCCACAATTTACAAAGTTCTCCACCCCGTATTTTTGTTCAAGAAATCAAGACAGAAGAAACAATTCCAAGTTCCTATCAAGTTTTGGAAGAAACGGGATTGCCAAGACGAAGAACGGCGGGCAGCAGCTGCCCGAACTAATCCGGACAGCAGCAACGGGATGACCTCGGCGAGCTCCAGCAGCCGATAGCGGACAGCGGCGAGAAGCAAGGCTGGCGGACGCTGGCAGAAGCGGCGAATCGATTACCCGCCGTAGAGATCGAGAGCCCAAAGATGGGCGCCTTGAAGGCTGCCGAGAAGATGGCCACAGAGAATGAAGTATCCCATCGAGAAAAGCTCACGGTGGTCGGATGGTGGACTGGAGAGGTTGTTGCCTGCTTCCTGGTGACCGGTTGAAGGAGAAAGGGCAATTAAAGATTGCAAATTGGATGGATACTACTGGTTACTGCAAAGTGATATCAGAAGTTTGGTGTCTGCTTGTACCGATACCACTCAGGGATTGGAGTTGAATAATAAGGAAGTTGTATCCAAGCTGACATGAATTGGTAAACCTATATGGAAGAATCCCCACGGATTCGGAAACAGATAATGGTGATGAAGAGATAACACTTGCTACTGACCATGTAAAGACGGCTCGGAAGCTAATACTTGCTGCAAGACGAAATCAAGATATTGGTATGGTGTTTCAGGAATTGCCCGGTAGAGGGGGAGAGGAAGTACCCTCCGAACAAGTCCTCTCTGCCTCTTCGAACATAGGAAAGAACCAGTGGGAAGAGGTTGCCGTGAAGGTAGCAGCCCGAGTCTCCAATCGAAGAAAACAGAGGAGTCATCGGTTTGTTCGGCCGAGAAGCTTGTGTCGGCTTCAAGTGGAATCCATTACAGGGGGAGAAAATGTCACCGGAAAACTGATACTATGGAAGTAGTCACTGAAAAGAGATCAGTTGGCTGGAGAAAAGAACATTCGTGAGAGGCTGCGGACTCATGTTATAATGGATGAAGCGTTTGGCCGAGGGGGAGATATCAGCCACTGCCAAACTATTCAATCTCCGAATCAAGGAGATAATTGCCGAGGACGAAGGTGGAGCAGCCAACGTCTGTGCAGCGAGGGGGAGAGAGCTAATGCCGCCGCCACACAGCCGCTGTGAAGAGTTGGTGGGAATGGGATGTCGTCGAGAGGACGTTGAGAACCCATTGCCATAAGATGATGTTAAAGGAACAACCGCGGGAAAAGCCAAAGCCAATAAGAGAAGATGATGCCTTCTTAAACTAAATGGGAGAAGATAGTGTCGCCACACAGAGATGGGGGACGCACAATGGCCGCGAAGCGTCGGCTGTTGAGAATTAGAAACTGGATTGAATGAGTGATTGGAGAATTCTCACCGTCGAGAAATGAGCAGACTTCCGATGGACGATTAAAAGTATTGTCAGAAAAGAATGACATACGGAACATAGACTCCATATAGTTCGGAGATTACTCGTCGGAGGTAGCATGTTTGGAGTGTATGTCACCGAGAAAAGACCCATGAAGAAACATAAAGGAGGCTGATGGTTTCACGTCTTCAACGTTAGGGTCTCCAAAAAGGAGAAATAAATTTGGGCCTAATGGTTATTAGGCTCAAGAAATAAAAGAAATGAATGGGCTCATAGTTTGAGCTGGAAAGGGCCGAGAATGGTCTGAATTGACTCTTAGACAAGAGCAAGAACTATCTAGATTAGCTCCTCGACAAGAGTCAAAACTGTCTGATTTAGCTCCTCGACATGAGTCAAAACTGTCTGAATGAGCTCCTCGACAAGAGTCAAAACTGTCTGAATGAGCTCCTCGACAAGAGTCAAAACTGTCAGTCAGAATGAGCTCCTCGACAAGAGTCAAAACTGTCTGAATTAGCTCCTCGACATGAGTCAAAACTGTCAGTCAGAGATAAAAAAAACTCCTCGACATGAGTAAAAACTGCCAGTCAGAAAAAAAATGATTTGGCTCCTAGATACGAGCTAAAACTATCTAAGATGACTCCTTGATATGAGTTAAAACTATCTAAGATGACTCCTAGATACGAGCAAAAACTATCTAAGATAGCTCCTAAATATGAGTAAAAACTGTTTAGACAAGCTCCTTGACACGAGTTAAAACTGCCAACAAAAAATTGAAGAGCTCCTTGACACGAGTTAAAACTGTCAACAGAAAATTGAAGAGCTCCTTGACACGAGTTAAAACCGTCACCAGAAAATTGAAGAACTCCTTGAAACGAGTCTAAACTTTCAATGATGAATGAAGAGCTCCTTGAAACGAGTCTAAACTTTCAATAACTCTTTGATACGAGCCTAAACAATCAATGATGAATTGAAGAAGCTCTATGATACGAGCATAAACTGTCAATGGAAATTAAAGAACTCTTAAATACGAGTATAAACTATATATCAAACTAAAGATCGTGCAAGTTAAGTGTCGAAAAAGTCGACACTCAACTTGAGGGGGAGTGTTGGAATAAGGAAATCAATTAATTGGAGAACAAGAAGGTAAGAGATGAAGTTATGGCAAGAATATTGAAGGAAATCGATTAAAGATTATGGAAAATCAAATAAAAAGAATATTAGTATAATTAGAATAGATTTTCCATGTTTAGCTAGAATTAGAGTGTATATATAGTTGTGTAACCATGGAGAGTATAGAATTCAAGTCATTCACAATATAGTCTTTAAAGTTCTCCCCGTCTTTACTTTCCGCAATAATCTTTTATTTTCTAACAAATATGACATAGTGTGGCTTCTGAGTTAGTTCATTGTTCATGTTGTTCCATATATAAATTACAGTTTGTTAGTTTGACATCCATTTTGGTACCCTTTTAGAACATAAGGCAAGATCGTAGAGTTGGGTTTGTTTGTTTGTCAGTTAGTACAATCTTAGAGCAATGTCATATGTCACGCTTCTTCGAAACGGTCAGTTAGCAACCAATGATTTGAAGAGCTCAACGAGTGGCCAATTCTATTCTATTATTGAGTTGATTCAGCTGCTTTTCTCTCAACATTACAAAACCAAAAAACTCACGTAACCCAAAGGTAAGGCAAGAGCTCAACCAAAAATCTAATGGATTCACTTAATTACCTCTAACTTATCCTTAATGTACTTACTAGTCAAACATTTTAAACGTAGCCCAATAACACACACGCTCAATTGGTACGCAATCAAACTATTAATCCACAAAGAAAACGGACCGGACCTTATTGTAAATCCACAAAGTATGGGCCGTTCCACTATCTGTCCATAGTTAACTACATAGATATAGGTCTGCAATTGCAAACTCTATTTTCTGAGAATAGTAATTATGGAAAGTGATTATATTTCAAACTATTTTGTTATATCTCTAAAAAAAATATACACTTTTTTGTCAAGTCTCATAAAAATATACTATATTTTTAATTTTAAAAGTCATTTTCTCTCTATGATACTCATTTTCCACAAAAATTAGAATATATTCTTATGAGACGGAAGAATAATAAAGATGGAGTAGGCGATTAAAGAGTGATAAAAAGGGAGCAGATCAGGTATTATATATAGAACACACATTCATTATTTCTTCTCATCTCCCTTGTCGTCCTAGCTCACCTTCTCTATCCTCTCCTCTCCCTGACCTTGAGTGGCGCAAGCAGCGTAATCGCCCTAGGAGGTTGTATTTGATGCCGCAAAAGGGGGCGAAGCACTGTTAGGAGGAACCCTACCTCTGAGACCAGCCGCCTCAACAATTAAAACCCTAGATCCATCAGATTAACATACATATACATATATTTTTTTGTTGATTTTCGAGCTGCTTAAGGATCGAAAACATGGCGACTTCTGCGCCTCAATCTCAATCTCAATCTCAATCTCAATCTCACCCTCCCTCCGCTGAGGAAGAACTGCTCAAGAGGAGCACCGATTGTGTTTACTTTCTTGCTTCGCCTTTAACTTGCAAAAAGGTCCTTTTTCCTTTCTGCGATATTTTTACAGTGTCCTGTTTTCTATTTGTATTTTCCACATTTCCTGTGATTTATTTGAATACGGCCAAATTCGATTTTTTGTTAATAATTCCGCTGAGAATTAGATCTTCCTTGGGGAGGATTGTAATGTTTTCCCGTAGATTCTCGGAATTTAGTGAAAGATTAGGGCCTTAATTTGGGATTCATTTTCAAATGTTGGTTAATTTCGGTTAGGATAGTGCTTGTAGTTTGGCCCTGGGAAAATGACGAGTTTTACATACATAGGTTTGATCTCTTTTTTCCGGCATTCATGTCTTTATCTGTGCGCATCAGAATTTCATGTTATCATTAAAAGTGCTGAACTCACAACATGCTTGGGTTAAGGAAGGTATGGAGGACCGAATGACTAATTTACCTATGAAAATTGTAGATTATGTGTTGCTGTTTTGTGCCTTAGTTTCCTTTCTTGATTAGTGGAATGGATGATTAGTGCGAGGAAGGAAGATGAATAATTATGTTGATATATGAAGGATAAATTCATTTATTTCTAAGATCTACTACATTTTCTTGCCATTTGATAAAATTTTGCTGAGCTAGTAGATAAAACCCATTTTAATCATGACACCCTCTGTGCAACAATACATCCCTTTACTGAAAATATGGTTATAGATTATGTTCTGTGTATGCTTGTTGATTGCTTTATATCTTGTAATTTTATCCTTGTGGGAGTTGGGTAAAGTTTTGTAAAGATGTATTCTTATATTCGAAAGCAACTCCTTTCCCAGATTATTCATGCCAGTCAATTTTTGATTCTGTAGTCCAGGAATTTTTATCCTTCGTAGTGTTTCTCCTTTGAAAATTTCTTGATGCAATAATTAATTGGAATTTCTTTAATATGATATGTACTTGTATTCAGTTCTGAAACAACTGATTTCTTATTGGATTTCAGATTACATTTAAATTCAGTTTTGTGCATTCAAAGATTGAGTGATGTGATGATGTCGTTTACCATGGACCAAAATTCCACATCAATGATTTTTATATATTTGAATTCTTCCTGCAGGGAAGCGAATGTGAGTACCGCCATAGTGATGTTGCACGGATGAATCCAAGAGACTGTTGGTACTGGTTACATGGCAACTGCATGAATCCGAAGTGCGCGTTCCGTCATCCGGTTAGTCTGATATGTGTTCTCATATAAATATATTCCTTTTAGTGATGACTTTTCTTGGATGAGCCTGAACTTGATGTATCTAGTATTTTTGTTGCATTGTGCTGCTTAATAAGATATCCTTTCTATCTCTCTCTGTACTTTTTTCTCTTCAGCCTCTTGAAGGATTGCTGGGAACCCAAGGGCCAACATCTGCTGGACCCTCTGCACCTGTGCCTCAGGCTGTTACAGGGTCTGCATCACATGGCCAAAATGCCTTTTTCACCAAGCCATCCGCAGCATGCGTATTTTTTCAAAAAGGGCACTGTTTAAAAGGTGATTGGTGCCCATTTCTTCATGCCCCAAATGCCTCAAATACCAAAGCCATACATGTTCCAGTAACAGGATCTTCTGTTGACTATGCAAATATTAGTAAGCCTTCCAGCGGAGTTGAGAAGCCTTTGCAACAGAAGGTTACACCTATGAATGTAGCCAAATCACTCAATGATACTGCACGGCTAAAACCACTGCCTGCAGTGGAATCTACTGTTCCTAGATTCGAATCTGCTGTAAGCAGGAAGGCTCCACAAACATCAGGGGTAATGTATTCTCCGGGTACAGGACTGCTACTCCTGTATCTAATGGGCACCCAGGCAGCTGGTCCAATCGTGCTCAGCAATCTCACCTGCTCGATGAACCTGAAAGCATGTACAACAAGGATGCAGAAGAAGTATCAAGGGAGCCTTCTCCTGGATTTGATGTTCTTGTAGACGATGTGGGAAGAGATTCTGAGTTCTATCCAGGTGAAGATAGATATGGGATGTCCAGAGAACATGAACGTGGGAGTGAATATGAAATTAATCGCTCTGCTGACTACAGCTTGATTGCTGCTACTGATGATGATATTTATCAGGGTCGTCATGGTTATGACTCACTTGAGCACCGTAAGGGACAGTATGCTTGGGAGCAGCACCGAGCTTCGTCTGAAAGGATGTCTGGAGGGTCTTATCATGAAAGGAGGCCATATAGTCGGCAAGAGAATCATGGTCAAGTTGATGAGCATGATCTCAGACACCGTCTAGCAAAGCATAAGAAGCCTAATGGTTTAAGATCTGTCATTAATCATGAACATGCCCGTGACATGCATGTAAGAGAGAGAAGCTACTGGGGTTCACATAGGGAGGAGCAACGAAATACCTCGAGGGATAATTCTCATGGAAGTCGCCTTCGAGGGAGAATACGACTTCCTGAAAGATCGTTTTCTCCAAACAACAGGGATATGATTAGGACTACTGATCGTATCTCCTCACCAGGAAGAATCCATGACAGAATAAAAGGAAGGCCAGAAGAAGCTTCCGATGGTGGTGCAAAGAACTATCGAGGTCCAGACTCAAGAAGAGACTTTGTAGGTGAGAATAACGGTGATTTTGCTAAACCAAAAAGCCTAGCAGAACTGAAGAACCAGAAAAATGCTGATTCTAGTAGACAGGACAAGACCGATCAACAATCACTTGGCAAGAGAAAAAGTGTGAGCGATTGGCATCAACATAGTGAAAATGATCTTTCATTTGAAGGACCTAAGCCACTACAAGAGATTCTAAAGCGGAAGAAACGTGAAACAAGTGGAACTATCGTGGGTATGAATTCATCGGGCGCTGAGGGTGTCACAGGGGAGAAAGTCCAGGAAGAAAGAGAGGGTGCAACTGAGGAGCCCATTACTCAAGTTGGAAATCACAAGGAAGTTGATAAGCCTATGTCAGTTCAAACGATGGAGGCAGGAGAGGGTAAGCCAGAAGCTGAAGATGGTGAACTTGGTGAGGATCCGGAATCTGAACCCTATGAGCAGAAAGAAGGGGAGTCCGATTATGAACAAATGGGTGGGGAGGATTACGCAATGTATGAGGATGGTGAGAATGGAGATGCTGTAGAGGAATACGTTGATGAAGAAGAAGACGACGATGAAGACTTTGCAAAAAAGATGGGTGTTATGTACTCCTGAAATTCGAGTCTCTTGAGAAGTGGCAAGTTTATAATAGAGTCTCCTAATTTTGATTTCAGAAGTATAGTAGTGCCGAATGTACCATTAGAAACCTCCTTTTATTGTGGAGTATTAAACCTCTGGCTGGATCTTTTCTTTTTCCCTTTTTTGTAGTTCCTCTATTTACCAGTTGAATTGCTCAGAGTTGGATTATGATTTTAACATCAGAAGATGAATAATAGTTGTTGGCACCATGCCTTTTTCTCCCACATTTCTTCTTACTTAAAGGATCTCTGTGGGAGTATGTTTTTTTTCCTCATTGCAGCCAAAATTCAGTTCTAGTTGTGGTTGTGTATAATTGGGAACTACAGCAGTTGGATGTCAAAACCGCATTCTTACATGGAGGAGATTTGGACGAGAGTGATGTAAGGCACATGAATAGTGTTAAACAGCGGTTGGATGTCAAAACCGCATCATTGCTAATGCTCTCAATTTTCTCAACGTAGCTAAATTATCCGTAGATCATGAGTCGATGTTTTTGTACAATAACTTTGTACAAAGAAGCTTGATAAACATCCACATAATTATTATTAGCAAATTAGCCTATTCCAAAACATCCACATACATTCTGTTGTGTACGTATATTTACTGGCTGCACAAATAGTAATGTATTTACAAACACAGATACAAACACCAAAATGGTGTATATTTTGAAACATATCTTGACGACCCCAAGAACATGTCTTGTCAAATCAAATATGAATAAAATTGGTCTCTCAAAGAATACTTTGCCCTAGAAAACTTTATATTATATGTAGTGTAATTAATAATAATTGCATTCGGTAAAGAAAGCTTGAGGCTAAACTCAATAACAAATGAACCAATATAATCAATGGTATTCAACTCGGCTAACAAACACATACACAGAGGGCAAAAGAACAGATTATGCACTTCTAATTTCAAAAGTACATTTTCCACTTTGATGATTCGAAAGCAAAGAGAGAAATTTTGTAAACTGCGAGTGAGAGGGTTGGATATGGACACAGCTTAAAATGATTGATCATCACACTTCTGCTCCAAATTCATCATATCGCAGCCCCTCATATCCAACCATGTCCAGCACTAGGCTTTGTCACCTGATAGGATGATACTGTGTGATCCCACGTTTCGGAGGCAGTTTTCTCAATATGAAGAGCACCAGTGCTGACGGCAATATCTCCACCAGCTGCAAAACCATTTCTTAACCACATCACACCTTCTACAACAAGATCACAATCACAGAACTAAGTAGCATAAGAACTAGTAGTGGAAATAAACAAGAGAGCACATCCACACACTATGATTCTGTCAAACTGGCTTCCTTCAGCATTCAATATATATTCAAGCATCTAAGACTTTCTGAATGAGAAAATAAAGCTGAAGTTTACATTTCCGGAACACTGTATTTAGACATAGTACTGCTTAAGTACAACAAGCTTCACTATTTTAAGGAAGATTAATGTTTCATTTTACATATATTTTCTTTAGTCACCAAAATACATGTGTATTGTTACATTAGGTGCAAGTGCATGAAATTGAAAAAACAATATTCAAACAACTCGTAACATAAGGCTTCTTTACCAAATTTGTAGTACAATATAGCAGAAAAAATTTCTCAACACCAAAAGAACCAGATTTAAAGAAACCGAGGAAACATGTCTGTTGTGCCAAAAATAAATCAGGGTATGACGAGCATGAGTGACAAATCAGTAGTAATTCTCAAAATAAAGAGCATCTGGAATCCTACCAGATAGTAGATAAAATTCAAGATAGGATGATCCAGAAGATCTAGATCAGCAGCTGGGTCAAATGCATCAAAGCACATCTGTAGGATGTGTCACAATGGAAGAAACAAAGTCAGGAAGCAAAAACTGGAAGATTTGACTCAAAATCGAAGACTACAAAAAAAGGATGTACATTTTATATGAAGATGAACGCAGCCAGAACAAGAACACTGTATACCAACATGTGCATACATATAGAGAAGGGTGCATAGCAAATATGAGGGACAATACAGAATTGTTTTATTAAGCATCCTAGAACACAAGAATATCACAACTGACAACCCTCTGTCCAGAGACACCAGCCATGCCATTTAAGACCAGAATTCAAGGTAACTTCTAATATGGGAAAGACATTTGGCTATTTCCAAATATTGTGAAATACAACTCCCGGTACAATGTGATCTACATGCATCTGTAAAGCATAAGTAGAATTTCGGGGACAACACACCATTTTGATCTATTTTGGTGCATTCTGTTGAACTTATTTGGGGTTAATTGCCGGAAATAACACAATGCTTCTGAACTTGAAATTTATCATACCTTTAGTCAACTACCTAGATGGGTTGAGTTCAGGAATGATTTGCAAACCAAATTTCTTTGGAATGTTTTATTATCAATTTCAGAATATCTTACATGACCGTCAAAAATAAACAGGTTATCTTCATGACCAATAAGCAATTACCAATTGAACTAACAAGGATTTTCAAAGTCAAAGATGAGTAGAAGTCTAGAACACAAACCAAATAATCAATACATCATTTCAAGTGGACTAAACACAAACAAACAATCTGAATCTTAAGAGTAGAATAGACTTACCATAATGCATCTAACCAGAAAAACACACAAAACAAATTGTGGTTACATAGCCAACCTGAGTAAGCAAGGGGGAATATAGAACGTGGGACAACCAAATAAGAAAACTCCACAAGAAAAAGAAACTCCACAAGAAAAAGAAACTTAAAAATTTCCTAAAATAAATCAACCATCACTAGTCCATACTCCACACCATACCTCCTGCAGTTTCTTGCGACGTCCTTTTGACTCCACGGGGAATCGTTGTAGCATTAAGAATAACCTTCACAAAGAAGACATCTGGATCAGGTTCAGGTTCAGGTTCAGGTTTAATATGAATCCACAAAACTAACCGTACATTAATGACATACAAATAGGTTCAAAATAAACTTTGCAAACCAGATTCCAGGAAGAAAAGATGCAGACAACATTTGAGAATTTTATAAAACGACTCTGCACTACAATTATAGAATCTTGCAAAGTCATACAGACCGATTCATGGCAGGCACTAGCGTCAACAGGTTGACACTACAAATCATACCCTCTCCCCTCTCATAGTTTAGATAAGGTTGTCATTAGTCAAGTAGTCAAGGGGTCAAATAATTGGTAAGTCTGACTAAGGTACAAATCAATTGTCTAAGGGAGGAAAATATACCTTCCACCATAGAGAAGAAATCCCAGGGCAGCAAATAAAGAAATACCTGCAAATTTCAGGTTCCTCAAACAAAATGAAAAAAAAAACCGATACATGTAGACAAGATTAATGTAATGAACCTGCAAAGAACATCTTGGATAAAACTACCACTACATGTACAGGCTTCCACCACAGAGCCAACCATAGAATCATCTGCAACAAATTACAAGAAAGGTCATTTGACAAAATAAGTTCTATATGAAATGTTTGAATTTGAAACAGCCAGCACCCTACCGATTTACTAAGATAGCTTATATTTTAGGTGTTGCATCTTGCAAACATAATCAATATCTTTTAATCGAAATCCATCGTCATAGCACAGGGTGTACATCAAAGGAGAATGACTTCCACAAGAGTAGAAACCGGAATTTGCCTATCATTCGGAATATAATGGTTCTATAAATAAAGAAATTTATAAAACATTTGCACCCAAAGAGTGATATCATTGTCTAAGAGAAAAAAGTATAAATGCATTCAAGAACTGCGGTTGTAGATAGGTCATAGGTGGAACATAAACAAAGCAGGTTCAGTACAGTCACTACAACAACTCACAAACAAAGAACCTTTATGATAACTCGAATAAATTCCTATCTAGAAGAGATCTAATTAATGAACTTCATATGATCTAGGTGTTCATTTCTAAAGCAGCCCATTCTCAAAATCAAAGAACCCTGTCGCATGACAATGCATCTTTGTATAAAAGTATAGAACGATAAATTTAATGAACTTAAAAATGAAATCACATGATCCTATCATCTACCTCACACCAGATTAAAAATGGGCAAGATTGTTCACCTGAATGAAATAAACAACACCATTCACTGTGTAAAAGGTGGGCCTCAGACCGTCCGTAGATACAGCACGAGCCTGCCATATTTTGAAAGTAAATATTTTGTCAAATAGAATATCGCAATCAAAGCAAGCAAATCATAATGAAAGGATCTAGGTTGAACCTGATAGTAAATTTCTGCCCAGAACAGTACAAGCAGCGCATACGTCGTGTGAAAACGCAAGACTTGGCAAATCAAGCAACACGTGATGCGTAATCTTCCCAACAAAAAAAACAATCAGAACATATTATTACTCAACATTAAGGGAGAAGAGAATGGAATGCAATCGATACCTCTGGAACCAACTTCTGAACATCCCGACGAAATACAAACACAAGGCAGCGAGCTAACAAACAACAAAACATAATAATTATTTACATGACAAGGAACTAAGAAACTATAAAAGAACATTCGTCAGGTGAGGTATAGAAAAATTGAATCTGATTTAAGAAGTTCGAACTAAATGCACATGATACAAACCTCCATTGACTAAAGAAATTTATCAGAAAATGAAACTCTAGTCGTCCATTACTGCTTACCGGTACTGCCAAGTAGATCTCTAAGCCATATTTAGTACAAGGCAATGCAAATAACCCAAAATCAATTCGATTAACTTGCCAAAAACGCATATTTCAGAGCAAATCTGGAATATACAAAATAATTTAAAAAAACAATGAAGTGTCTGAATTGTACGAGAAGTGTGGATTCCATACTCGTATGTCCATGAGAGTTCGTTATATTTACTATAATTGAAAAGTTTGATACCATAGAAGATAAAAAATTTAACTTCGACAGATGGATTTGTGGGAAAAATGCATTTCCGTATTGTGATTTTTTACCTGGGAACCAAGCGTGGTCATAAAAATTAAGCGTCCGGATGCAAAACAAAAGCAAAGTCAAAGAAGGGGCGTGAATAGTTGACAAGGAAGCAACAATGGCGACGATCCCTGTAAGCGCATAGCGAGGAATGGAAATACGGTCCGTGCAGCGTGCGACTGAATCGACTAGTGTCGCCACGCAATCTCCTGTCCTGGAGGAGCGCGCGCGCGGTCCCCGCCGAGGAGGGCGAGAGATCAGCCCCGCCACCATTATCCAAATCTCTCTCGTGTG